>NW_027040479.1:441596-458022 GCF_034236695.1 Oncorhynchus nerka
AGACCTCTTGACTTTGTCCACAGTTTGATAGGTTACAGCCTTACTCTAAAATGTGTTAAATGGTTTTTTCCCCCTCATCAATCTACACACAACAAACCCCATAATAACAAAAACACTTTTTTTATATATATAAAAATATACAATTTAAATATCACATTTTCGTAAGTACACAGACCCTTTACTCAGTACTTTGCTGAAGCACCTTCGGCAGTGATTACAGCCTCTACTCTTCTTGGGTATGACGCTACAAGCTTGGTACACCTGTATTTGGGGAGTTTCTCCCATTGTTCTCTACAGATCCTCTGAAGCTCTGTCAGGTTGGATGGAGAGCGTCGCTGCACAGCTATTTTCAGGTCTTTTCAGAGATGTTCGATCGGGTTCAAGTCAAATTTGATTTGTCACATACACATGGTTAGCAGATGTTAATGGGAGTGTCGCGAAATGCTTGTGCTTCTAGTTCAGACAATGCAGTAATAACCAACGAGTAATCTAACCTAACAATTCCACAACTACTGTCTTATACACACAAGTGTAAAGGGATAAAGAATATGTACATAAAGATATATGAATGAGTGATGGTACAGAGCGGCATAGGCAAGATGCAGTAGATGGTATCGAGTACAGTATATACATATGAGATGAGTAATGTAGGGTATGTAAACATTATATTAAGTAGCATTGTTTAAAGTGGCTAGTGATATATTTTTACATCAATTTCCATCAATTTCCTTTATTAAAGTGGCTGGAGTTGAGTCAGTGTGTTGGCAGCAGCCACTCAATGTTAGTGGTGGCTGTTTAACAGTCTGATGGCCTTGAGATAGAAGCTGTTTATCAGTCTGATGGAGATAGAAGCTGTTTATCAGTCTGATGGAGATAGAAGCTGTTTATCAGTCTGATGGAGATAGAAGCTGTTTATCAGTCTGATGGAGATAGAAGCTGTTTATCAGTCTGATGGAGATAGAAGCTGTTTATCAGTCTGGTGGAGATAGAAGCTGTTTATCAGTCTGATGGAGATAGAAGCTGTTTATCAGTCTGATGGAGATAGAAGCTGTTTATCAGTCTGATGGCCTTGAGATAGAAGCTGTTTATCAGTCTGGTGGAGATAGAAGCTGTTTATCAGTCTGATGGAGATAGAAGCTGTTTATCAGTCTGATGGAGATAGAAGCTGTTTATCAGTCTGATGGCCTTGAGATAGAAGCTGTTTATCAGTCTGGTGGAGATAGAAGCTGTTTATCAGTCTGATGGCCTTGAGATAGAAGCTGTTTATCAGTCTGATGGAGATAGAAGCTGTTTATCAGTCTGATGGAGATAGAAGCTGTTTATCAGTCTGATGGAGATAGAAGCTGTTTATCAGTCTGATGGAGATAGAAGCTGTTTATCAGTCTGATGGCCTTGAGATAGAAGCTGTTTATCAGTCTGATGGAGATAGAAGCTGTTTATCAGTCTGATGGAGATAGAAGCTGTTTATCAGTCTGATGGAGATAGAAGCTGTTTATCAGTCTGATGGAGATAGAAGCTGTTTATCAGTCTGATGGAGATAGAAGCTGTTTATCAGTCTGATGGAGATAGAAGCTGTTTTTCAGTCTGATGGAGATAGAAGCTGTTTATCAGTCTGATGGCCTTGAGATAGAAGCTGTTTATCAGTCTGATGGAGATAGAAGCTGTTTATCAGTCTGATGGCCTTGAGATAGAAGCTGTTTATCAGTCTGATGGAGATAGAAGCTGTTTATCAGTCTGATGGAGATAGAAGCTGTTTATCAGTCTGATGGAGATAGAAGCTGTTCAACAGTCTGATGGCCTTGAGATAGAAGCTGTTTATCAGTCTGATGGAGATAGAAGCTGTTTATCAGTCTGATGGCCTTGAGATAGAAGCTGTTTATCAGTCTGATGGAGATAGAAGCTGTTTATCAGTCTGATGGAGATAGAAGCTGTTTATCAGTCTGATGGAGATAGAAGCTGTTTATCAGTCTGATGGCCTTGAGATAGAAGCTGTTTATCAGTCTGATGGCCTTGAGATAGAAGCTGTTTATCAGTCTGATGGAGATAGAAGCTGTTTATCAGTCTGATGGAGATAGAAGCTGTTTATCAGTCTGATAGAGATAGAAGCTGTTTATCAGTCTGATGGAGATAGAAGCTGTTTATCAGTCTGATGGAGATAGAAGCTGTTTATCAGTCTGATGGAGATAGAAGCTGTTTATCAGTCTGATGGAGATAGAAGCTGTTTATCAGTCTGATGGCCTTGAAATAGAAGCTGTTTACAGTCTGATGGCCTTGAGATAGAAGCTGTTTTTCAGTCTCTCGGTCCCAGCTTTGATGCACCTGTACTGACCTCGCCTTCTGGATGATAGCGGGGTGAACAGGCAGTGGCTCGGGTGGTTGTTGTCCTTGATGGTCTTTATGGCCTTCCTGTGACATCGGGTGGTGTAGGTGTCCTGGAGGGCAGGTAGTTTGCCCCCGGTGATGCGTTGTGCAGACCTCACTACCCTCTGGAGAGCCTTACGGTTGAGGGCGGAGCAGTTGCCGTACCAGGCGGTGATACAGCCCGCCAGGATGCTCTCAATTGTGCATCTTTAGAAGTTTGTTGAGTGCTTTTGGTGACAAGCCAAATTTCTTCAGCCTCCTGAGGTTGAAGAGGCGCTGCTGCGCCTTCTTCATGATGCTGTCTGTGTGGGTGGACCAATTCAGTTTGTCCGTGATGTGTACGCCGAGGAACTTAAAACTTACTACCCTCTCCACTACTGTCCCGTAGTGTGAGGTTAGTGTGAGGTTATTTTCCTGACACCACACTCCGAGGGGTCTCACCTCCTCCCTGTAGGCCGTCTCGTCGTTGTTGGTAATCAAGCCTACCACTGTATTCTCGTCCGCAAACTTGATGATTGAGTTGGAGGCGTGCGTGGCCACGCAGTCGTGGGTGAACAAGGAGTACAGGAGAGGGCTCAGAACGCACCCTTGTGGGGCCCCAGTGTTGAGGATCAGCGAGGTGGAGATGTTGTTACCTACCCTCACCACCTCGGGGCGGCCCGTCAGGAAGTCCAGCACCCAGTTGCAGAGGGCGGGGTCGAGACCCAGGGTCTTGAGCTTGATGATGAGTTTGGAGGGTACTATGGTGTTAAATGCTGAGCTGTAGTCGATGAACAGCATTCTCACATACAGTGGGGCAAAAAAGTATTTAGTCAGCCACTAATTGTGCAAGTTCTCCCACTTAAAAATATGAGAGAGGCCTGTAATTTTCATCATAGGTACACTTCAACTATGACAGACAAAATGAAGAAAATAACATTGTAGGATTTTTTATGAATTTATTTGTAAATTATGGTGAAATTATGGTGGACTCTACTTTGTCTCTATACTGACGCTTAGCTTGTTTGATTGCCTTGCGGAGGGAATAGCTATACTGTTTGTATTCGGTCATGTTTCCGGTCACCTTGCCCTGGATAAAAGCAGTGGTTCGCGCTTTCAGTTTCATGCAAATTGATGTCATTTTCTCCGTTTATCTTTGCCTCGATCCTGACTAGTCTCCCAATCCCTGCCGCTGACAAACACCCCCACAGCATGATGCTGCCACCACCGTGCTTCACCGTAGGGATGGTACCAGGTTTCCTCCAGATGTGACGCTTGGCATTCAGGCCAGAGAGATCAATCTTGGTTTCATCAGACCAGAGAATATTTTTTTTGAGAGTACTTTAGGTGTCTTTTGGCAAACTCCAAGCGGGCTGTCATATGCCTTTTAATGAGCCATTTCTTCCATCTGGCCACTCTACCAGAAAAAGCCTAATTGATGAAGTGCTGCAGAGATGGTTGTCCTTCTGGAAGTTTCACCCATCTACACAGAGGAGCTCTGGGGCCCTGTCAGAGTGACACTTGGGTTCTTGGTCACCTCCCTGACCTGGCCCTTCTGGAAGGCTCTTCCATCTCCACAGAGGAACTCTGGGGCCCTGTCAGAGTGACCCTTGGGTTCTTGGTCTCCTCCCTGACCAAGGCCCTTTTACCCCGGTTGCTCAGTTTGGCCAGGCGGCCAGCTCTAGGAAGAGTCTTGGTGGTTCCAAACGTCTTCCATTTTAAGAATGATGGAGGCCACTGTGTTCTTGGGGACCTTCACTGCTGCAGAATGATGGAGGCCACTGTGTTCTTGGGGACCTTCACTGCTGCAGAATGATGGAGACCACTGTGTTCTTGGGGACCTTCAATGCTGCAGAATGATGGAGGCCACTGTGTTCTTGGGGACCTTCACTGCTGCAGAATGATGGAGACCACTGTGTTCTTGGGGACCTTCACTGCTGCAGAATGATGGAGACCACTGTGTTCTTGGGGACCTTCACTGCTGCAGAATGATGGAGACCACTGTGTTCTTGGGGACCTTCACTGCTGCAGAATGATGGAGGCCACTGTGTTCTTGGGGACCTTCACTGCTGCAGAATGATGGAGACCACTGTGTTCTTGGGGACCTTCACTGCTGCAGAATGATGGAGGCCACTGTGTTCTTGGGGACCTTCACTGCTGCAGAATGATGGAGACCACTGTGTTCTTGGGGACCTTCACTGCTGCAGAATGATGGAGGCCACTGTGTTCTTGGGGACCTTCAATGCTGCAGAATGATGGAGACCACTGTGTTCTTGGGGACCTTCAATGCTGCAGAATGATGGAGACCACTGTGTTCTTGGGGACCCTTCAATGCTGCAGAATGATGGAGACCACTGTGTTCTTGGGGACCTTCACTGCTGCAGAATGATGGAGACCACTGTGTTCTTGGGGACCTTCACTGCTGCAGAATGATGGAGGCCACTGTGTTCTTGGGGACCTTCAATGCTGCAGAATGATGGAGACCACTGTGTTCTTGGGGACCCTTCAATGCTGCAGAATGATGGAGACCACTGTGTTCTTGGGGACCTTCACTGCTGCAGAATGATGGAGGCCACTGTGTTCTTGGGGACCTTCACTGCTGCAGAATGATGGAGACCACTGTGTTCTTGGGGACCTTCAATGCTGCAGAATGATGGAGACCACTGTGTTCTTGGGGACCTTCACTGCTGCATAATGATGGAGGCCACTGTGTTCTTGGGGACCTTCACTGCTGCTAAAATATAAAATATAAAATATATCTTGATTTGTTTAACAATTGTTTTGGTTACTAAATGACCCCATATGTGTTATTTCAAAATCCTGTAATGAGTAGGTGTGTTAAGACTGTAGACTGGTACTGTATATTCATACATGCCATGGAATCAATACAGTCTGTATGGCACAGTTGTCAACATCCTGGTCCGCAAATTAAACTGGTATACTTTCCTATTTATGCTGTTTTTGGTCCTTCGGCCAGTTTTGATCCTTTATATTGGGCAGACAGACCAGTTCCCTACCTCCTGCCACCTGCCTCCTCCATTTTAGAGGTATTGCTGTAATCAATTGACTGTACTCTTGGATTGAGCAGACTTTCCTGTACAATTCTGACAACTCCAGGAAGGACATAACTCTTCCAGTCCAATTTACAATATAATTTAAGAACAAAATACCCTTTTCAAACATCTTTCCCATAAATACAGGTATTTTATCAACCAGCAAATTTGAGTTCAGCCACAATATTTGTTGTAATATTGGTTCTATCTTTTCTGGGGGAGGAAATTGAAATTGTAACCAGCTCTACATTTGTTTGTTTGAAAAAGAGAGATACTGACATCCCGTGTGGTGCAGCAGTCTAAGGCACTGCATCTCAGTGTTTGAGGCGTCACTACAGACCCTGGTTCAGCGGTCTAAGGGCACTGCATCTCAGTGTTTGAGGCGTCACTACAGACCCTGGTTCAGCGGTCTAAGGCACTGCATCTCAGTGTTTGAGGCGTCACTACAGACCCTGGTTCAGTGGTCTAAGGCACTGCATCTCAGTGTTTGAGGCGTCACTACAGACCCTGGTTCAGCGGTCTAAGGCACTGCATCGTAGTGTTTGAGGCGTCACTCCAGACCCTGGTTCAGCGGTCTAAGGCACTGCATCGTAGTGTTTGAGGCGTCACTCCAGACCCTGGTTCAGTGGTCTAAGGCACTGCATCTCAGTGCTAGAGGAGTCACTACAGACCCTGGTTCAGCGGTCTAAGGGCACTGCATCTCAGTGCTAGAGGAGTCACTACAGACCCTGGTTCAGCGGTCTAAGGCACTGCATCTCAGTGCTAGAGGCGTCACTACAGACCCTGGTTCAGAGGTCTAAGGCACTGCATCTCAGTGCTAGAGGCGTCACTCCAGACCCTGGTTCAGAGGTCTAAGGCACTGCATCTCAGTGCTAGAGGCGTCACTCCAGACCCTGGTTCAGTGGTCTAAGGCACTGCATCTCAGTGCTAGAGGAGTCACTACAGACCCTGGTTCAGTGGTCTAAGGCACTGCATCTCAGTGCTAGAGGAGTCACTACAGACCCTGGTTCAGCTGTCTAAGGCACTGCATCTCAGTGCTAGAGGCGTCACTACAGACCCTGGTTCAGTGGTCTAAGGCACTGCATCTCAGTGATAGAGGAGTCACTACAGACCCAGGTTTGTTCCCGGGCTGTTTCGCAGCCGGCCGTGACCAGGAGACCCATGAAGCAGAGCACAATTGTCCCAGGGTCGTCCGGTTTAGGGGAGACTTTGGCCGGCCAAACCGGTGTTTCCTCTGAACACATCGGTGCGGCTGGCTTCCGGGTTAAGCGAGCAGTGTGTTAAGAAACAGTGCGGCTTGGCTGGGTTGAGTTTTGGAGGACGCAGGGCTCTCGACCTTCGCCTCTCCCGAGTCCGTACGGGAGTAGCAGCAGTGGGACAAGACTGTAACTACCAATTGGATATAAAAAAAGGGGGAAAAAGTTTAACAAAAAAAGAGAGAGATTCTTCAATGAATGTAAAAGGAGACATGATGATAATCTGAGACATGATGATAATCTGAGACATGATAATCTGAGACATGATGATAATCTGAGACATGATGATAATCTGAGACATGATGATAATCTGAGACATGATGATAATCTGAGACATGATGATAATCTGAGACATGATGATAATCTGAGACATGATAATCTGAGACATGATAATCTGAGACATGATGATAATCTGAGATATGATGATAATCTGAGACATGATGATAATCTGAGGCATGATAATCTGAGACATGATGATAATCTGAGACATGATGATAATCTGAGGCATGATAATCTGAGACATGATGATAATCTGAGACATGATGATAATCTGAGACATGATGATAATCTGAGACATGATGATAATCTGAGACATGATAATCTGAGACATGATGATAATCTGAGACATGATGATAATCTGAGACATGATAATCTGAGACATGATAATCTGAGACATGATGATAATCTGAGATATGATAATCTGAGACATGATAATCTGAGACATGATGATAATCTGAGATATGATAATCTGAGACATGATAATCTGAGACATGATGATAATCTGAGACATGATGATAATCTGAGACATGATAATCTGAGACATGATGATAATCTGAGACATGATGATAATCTGAGACATGATGATAATCTGAGACATGATAATCTGAGACATGATGATAATCTGAGACATGATGATAATCTGAGACATGATGATAATCTGAGACATGATGATAATCTGAGACATGATAATCTGAGACATGATAATCTGAGACATGATAATCTCAGACATGATAATCTGAGACATGATGATAATCTGAGACATGATGATAATCTGAGGCATGATGATAATCTGAGACATGATGATAATCTCAGACATGATGATAATCTGAGACATGATGATAATCTGAGACATGATGATAATCTGAGACACATGATGATAATCTGAGACATGATGATAATCTGAGACATGATGATAATCTGAGACATGATAATCTGAGACATGATGATAATCTGAGACATGATGATAATCTGAGACATGATGATAATCTGAGACATGATAATCTGAGGCATGATGATAATCTGAGACATGATGATAATCTGAGACATGATGATAATCTGAGACATGATGATAATCTGAGACATGATGATAATCTCAGACATGATGATAATCTGAGACATGATGATAATCTGAGACATGATGATAATCTCAGACATGATAATCTGAGACATGATGATAATCTGAGACATGATAATCTGAGACATGATGATAATCTGAGGCATGATAATCTGAGGCATGATGATAATCTGAGACATGATGATAATCTGAGACATGATGATAATCTGAGACATGATGATAATCTGAGACATGATAATCTGAGACATGATAATCTGAGACATGATGATAATCTCAGACATGATGATAATCTGAGACATGATGATAATCTGAGACATGATAATCTCAGACATGATGATAATCTGAGACATGATGATAATCTGAGACATGATGATAATCTGAGACATGATAATCTGAGACATGATGATAATCTGAGACATGATGATAATCTCAGACATGATGATAATCTGAGACATGATAATCTCAGACATGATAATCTGAGACATGATGATAATCTGAGACATGATGATAATCTGAGACATGATGATAATCTGAGACATGATGATAATCTGAGACATGATGATAATCTGAGACATGATGATAATCTGAGACATGATGATAATCTGAGACATGATAATCTCAGACATGATAATCTGAGACATGATGATAATCTGAGACATGATGATAATCTGAGGCATGATAATCTCAGACATGATGATAATCTCAGACATGATGATAATCTGAGACATGATGATAATCTGAGACATGATGATAATCTGAGACATGATAATCTGAGACATGATGATAATCTGAGACATGATGATAATCTGAGACATGATGATAATCTGAGACATGATAATCTGAGACATGATGATCTGAGACATGATAATCTGAGACATGATAATCTGAGACATGATAATCTGAGATATGATAATCTGAGACATGATAATCTGAGACATGATAATCTGAGACATGATAATCTGAGACATGATGATAATCTGAGACATGATAATCTGAGACATGATAATCTGAGATATGATAATCTGAGACATGATAATCTGAGACATGATAATCTGAGACATGATGATAATCTGAGACATGATAATCTGAGACATGATAATCTCAGACATGATGATAATCTGAGACATGATGATAATCTGAGGCATGATGATAATCTGAGACATGATGATAATCTGAGACATGATGATAATCTGAGACATGATGATAATCTGAGACATGATGATAATCTGAGACATGATGATAATCTGAGACATGATGATAATCTGAGACATGATGATAATCTGAGGCATGATGATAATCTGAGGCATGATAATCTGAGACATGATGATAAACTGAGACATGATAATCTGAGACATGATGATAATCTGAGACATGATAATCTGAGACATGATGATAATCTGAGACATGATGATAATCTGAGACATGATGATAATCTGCACAAAGTCAAAATGTCCATGTTTAAACAATGGAAGAGCTTTTCTTATTAATCTACTTGAGAACCATTTAGGGTTCAAATAAAACTGTTGAATGAGTGAAGCTTTTAGAGAGAGGTTTAGTGCTTTATATTTAATCACCTCAACCCACCCAGTTCATATTCATTATATAGATAGTAAAATAAAACTGTTGAATGAGTGAAGCTTTCAGAGAGAGGTTTAGTGCTTTATATTTAATCACCTCAACCCACCCAGTTCATATTCATTATATAGACAGGCACTTTATCTTGTCTCGTTTAGCGTCTCAGATAAAGCAAAATATTTTTTGCTCATAACATTTAAATAACGAATCATCAGGACTAGGCAGCGCCATAAGTAAGTGAGTAAACGGAGATATGACTAAGGAGTTAATCAGGGCATTTTCTTCTATAAATAGACAGGTATTTACCTCTCCATGGTTGCAGGATCTTGTCTGTTTTTACTAGTTTCTATTGAAATTCATTGTGGGGAACTCATTTATATTTTTTGTGATATGAATATGTCTACTTCACCGCCAGTCCATTTCACAGGGAAGCTGTATGTCTACTTCACCGCCAGTCCATTTCATAGGGAAACTGTATGTCTACTTCACCGCCAGTCCATTTCATAGGGAAGCTGTATGTCTACTTCACCGCCAGTCCATTTCATAGGGAAACTGTATGTCTACTTCACCGCCAGTCCATTTCATAGGGAAGCTGTATGTCTACTTCACCGCCAGTCCATTTCATAGGAAACTGTATGTCTACTTCACCGCCAGTCCATTTCATAGGGAAGCTGTATGTCTACTTCACCGCCAGTCCATTTCATAGGTCCATTTCATAGGAAACTGTATGTCTACTTCACCGCCAGTCCATTTCATAGGGTAAGCTGTATGTCTACTTCACCGCCAGTCCATTTCATAGGGAAGCTGTGTCTACTTCACCGCCAGTCCATTTCATAGGAAACTGTATGTCTACTTCACCGCCAGTCCATTTCATAGGGAAACTGTATGTCTACTTCACCGCCAGTCCATTTCATAGGGAAACTGTATGTCTACTTCACCGCCAGTCCATTTCATAGGAAACTGCAGGGTAATGTAAACGTTGTCTTTTAAGGATCCAATATGTAATATTGTCCACTTAATTAGGTTTTAGTCCAGAGACCAGAGAAGTTCTCTCTCTAGATGTTCAAGGAGACATTGGATCCAGCTTTGACATATTTGAAATCTTCACAGACCGACAACAAACAACCCCAGCCAGTTTATTTTAATCCTCTATGTACCTGGCAGGAGAAGGCCAGTTCATTTTAATCCTCTATGTACCTGGCAGGAGAAGCAATAGAAGGCCAGTTCATTTTAATCCTCTATGTACCTGGCAGGAGAAGCAACAGAAGGCCAGTTCATTTTAATCCTCTATGTACCTGGCAGGAGAAGGCCAGTTCATTTTAATCCTCTATGTACCTGGCAGGAGAAGGCCAGTTCATTTTAATCCTCTATGTACCTGGCAGGAGAAGGCCAGTTCATTTAATCCTCGATGTACCTGGCAGGAGAAGGCCAGTTCATTTTAATCCTCTATGTACCTGGCAGGAGAAGGCCAGTTCATTTTAATCCTCTATGTACCTGGCAGGAGAAGGCCAGTTCATTTAATCCTCTATGTACCTGGCAGGAGAAGGCCAGTTCATTTTAATCCTCTATGTACCTGGCAGGAGAAGGCCAGTTCATTTTAATCCTCGATGTACCTGGCAGGAGAAATTCATAGACAGAGCTGATCTATGAAAAAAACAATATTTGTGTCCATGTTTTGAGGCTGTATAGTGTTTGTTTACATTGACTTTGTTTACAAACTTTAGAGAATAACACGGTTGCATGTTGAATACTGATGAGCTGCTGCTAAGCTCATGAAGCATAAGTTACCTTCTTCAGGAATCAATGGGGACACATCATTAATTTATAAAGTCAAAAATTGATGTAGCAACTATGGATTGTCCCTTTAAGGTATTTAAAGCACCTGCAGTGTGTCTTTGCTGCCCTGCCCTGATTTATGTTAACGAGGAGAGAGTTAGATCCAGTCAGATTCAAGAGGTTTGCTGCCCTGCCCTGATTTATGTTAATGAGGGAGAGTTAGATCCAGTCAGATTCAAGAGGTGTGTTGGTCTGCCCTGATTTATGTTAATGAGGGAGAGTTAGATCCAGTCAGATTCAAGAGGTTTGCTGCCCTGCCCTGATTTATGTTAATGAGGGAGAGTTAGATCCAGTCAGATTCAAGAGGTTTGCTGCCCTGCCCTGATTTATGTTAAGGAGGAGAGAGTTAGATCCAGTCAGATTCAAGAGGTTTGCTGCCCTGCCCTGATTTATGTTAATGAGGAGAGAGTTAGATCCAGTCAGATTCAAGAGGTTTGCTGCCCTGCCCTGATTTATGTTAACGAGGGAGAGTTAGATCCAGTCAGATTCAAGAGGTTTGCTGCCCTGCCCTGATTTATGTTAACGAGGGAGAGTTAGATCCAGTCAGATTCAAGAGGTTTGCTGCCCTGCCCTGATTTATGTTAACGAGGGAGAGTTAGATCCAGTCAGATTCAAGAGGTTTGCTGCCCTGCCCTGATTTATGTTAACGAGGGAGAGTTAGATCCAGTCAGATTCAAGAGGTTTGCTGCCCTGCCCTGATTTATGTTAACGAGGGAGAAAGTTAGATCCAGTCAGATTCAAGAGGTTTGCTGCCCTGCCCTGATTTATGTTAACGAGGAGAGTTAGATCCAGTCAGATTCAAGAGGTTTGCTGCCCTGCCCTGATTTATGTTAACGAGGGAGAGTTAGATCAGTCAGATTCAAGGGTTTGCTGCCCTGCCCTGATTTATGTTAACGAGGGAGAGTTAGATCCAGTCAGATTCAAGAGGTTTGCTGCCCTGCCCTGATTTATGTTAATGAGGGAGAGTTAGATCCAGTCAGATTCAAGAGGTTTGCTGCCCTGCCCTGATTTATGTTAATGAGGGAGAGTTAGATCCAGTCAGATTCAAGAGGTTTGCTGCCCTGCCCTGATTTATGTTAACGAGGAGAGTTAGATCCAGTCAGATTCAAGAGGTTTGCTGCCTGCCCTGATTTATGTTAACGAGGAGAGAGTTAGATCCAGTCAGATTCAAGAGGTTTGCTGGTCTGCCCTGATTTATGTTAACGAGGGAGAGTTAGATCCAGTCAGATTCAAGAGGTTTGCTGCCTGCCTGATTTATGTTAACGAGGAGAGTTAGATCCAGTCAGATTCAAGAGGTTTGCTGCCCTGCCCTGATTTATGTTAACGAGGAGAGAGTTAGATCCAGTCAGATTCAAGAGGTTTGCTGCCCTGCCCTGATTTATGTTAACGAGAGAGTTAGATCCAGTCAGATTCAAGAGGTTTGCTGCCCTGCCTGATTTATGTTAACGAGGGAGAGTTAGATCCAGTCAGATTCAAGAGGTTTGCTGCCCTGCCCTGATTTATGTTAATGAGGAGAGAGTTAGATCCAGTCAGATTCAAGAGGTTTGCTGCCCTGCCCTGATTTATGTTAACGAGGAGAGAGTTAGATCCAGTCAGATTCAAGAGGTTTGCTGCCCTGCCCTGATTTATGTTAACGAGGGAGAGTTAGATCCAGTCAGATTCAAGAGGTTTGCTGCCTGCCCTGATTTATGTTAATGAGGATGATCCAGTCAGATTCAAAGGTTTGCTGCCCTGCACTGATTTATGTTAGAGGAGGAGTTAAGATCCAGTCAGATTCAAGAGGTTTGCTGCCCTGCCCTGATTTATTATTCACAGGAAGATCCAGCAGATTCAAGAGGTTGCTGCCCTGCCCTGATTTATGTTAACGAGGAGTAAATCAGTCAGATTCAAGAGGTTTGCTGCCCTGCCCTGATTTGGTTCTGGGAGCAGATCCAGTCAGATTCAAGAGGTTTGCTGCCCTGCCCTGATTTATGTTAACGAGGAGAGTTAGATCCAGTCAGATTCAAGAGGTTTGCTGCCCTGCCCTGATTTATGTTAATATTAGAATTTCAAGAGGTTTGCTGGTCTGCCTGATTTATGTTAATGAAAAGAGTTAGATCCAGTCAGATTCAAGAGGTTTGCTGCCCTGCCCTGATTTATGTTAACGAGGGAGTGTTAGATCCAGTCAGATTCAAGAGGTTTGCTGCCCTGCCTGATTTACTGTTAACGAGGAGAGAGTTAGATCAGTCAGATTCAAGAGGTTTGCTGCCCTGCCTGATTTATGTTAATGATGAAGGTTAGATCCAGTCAGATTCAAGAGTCCCCTGCCCTGATTTATGTTAATGAGGAAGAGTTAGATCCAGTCAGATTCAAGAGGTTTGCCAGTGTGTCTGATGCCCTGCCCTGATTTATGTTAATGAGATGGAATTAAACAGTAAATCACTGAGCTTGTAGGAGGATGGTTCAAACCCTGTAATTATTATTCACAGGAAATACTTCACTGCTGCCTTGTCTGTGTAATACAAGATAAACAAGAAAGTATTCATACTCTTGATGTGGTTCTGGGTTTGCAGACATTACTAAACCTTTGAATTTGCAGTCTACTCCTCTCCTTGGTTTTATTTATGAATTTATTTTAGCTATTTCACAAAACATTTCCCCCCTTCGGCTTTTCCGGCTTTCTTAATCAACGGTTTCCATGGCGATGTAGCTTTATAGAGTCCTGCACATGAAAAGACACCTTGTTCCTCCAGAGTTAAGTACATAGGTCTGTTGGTCCCCTCCACTTTTCCCAAATGACAACCTTGTTCCCTTATATAGTGTACTACCATGTAACTGGTTAGTATGGACTCTGGTCAACAGTAGTACACTGTAGTCCCATGAGCTGCCATTTGGTACTCTCTCTCCTGGTGTGTTTACCTGGTTGTCAGGGGGATTTCAACAGGCTCTATGAATGTTCCAGTAACAGTGTCCCTGATCACATCCAATAGCTGTTAGCTACTTTCTCACAAAGACACCTTTCCCAGTGTCTGCTAGCTGTTAGCTACCGCCTCACAAAGACACCTTGTCCCAGTGTCTGCTAGCTAGCTGTTAGCTACTTTCTCACAAAGACACCTTTGTCCCAGTGTCTGCTAGCTGGCTGTTAGCTACTGCCTCACAAAGACACCTTGTCCCAGTGTCTGCCCCTAGCTATTAGCTACCGCCTCACAAAGACACCTTGTCCCAGTGTCTGCTAGCTTAGCTACCGCCTCACAAAAGACACCTTGTCCCAGTGTCTGCTAGCTGTTAGCTACCGCCTCACAAAGACACCTTGTCCCAGTGTCTGCTAGCTAGCTTAGCTACCGCCTCACAAAGACACCTTGTCCCAGTGTCTGCTAGCTGCTGTTAGCTACTGCCTCAAAGACACCTTGTCCCAGTGTCTGGGTTAGCTAGCTGTTAGCTACCGCCCTCACAAAGACACCTTGTCCCAGTGTCTGCTAGCTAGTGTTAGCTACCGCTTCACAAAGACACCTTGTCCCAGTGTCTGCTAGCTAGCTGTTAGCTACCCCTCACAAAGACACCTTGTCCCAGTGTCTGCTAGCTAGCTGTTAGCTACCGTCACAAAGACACCTTGTCCCAGTGTCTGCATACTAGCTGTTAGCTACCGCCTCACAAAAGACACCTTGTCCCAGTGTCTGCTAGCTAGCTGTTAGCTACCGCCCTCACAAAGACACCTTGTCCCAGTGTCTGCTAGCTAGCTGCTAGCTAATCTCACAAAGACACCTTGTCCCAGTGTCTGCTGGTCTCTTTACTCCACCTAAAGTCGATAAACTGGGTCAGTGTTATTGACAGCTATGTAGTCAACTGTAACATTATGTGACCAGCTTTAATAAAAGTTAGTGTGCATTTAACTAGATATCTTTACAACTTTAAATGAGCTGTTAGTATCAATCATTGGTGTGATCAAATATGCCTCTTCTCTTATAGTCAGTCTGTGGAGTAGGCAGCAGTGTCTTTTCCTCCCTGTAGCTAGGATGATGGACCCTATGGACCCTGGTCAACAGTAGTACACTGTAGGTCTGTTAGTACCCCCCCCCCCTCCCCCCTCCACCCCCTGTACGTGGGGGTCACTTCTCTTATAGTCAGTCTGTGGAGTAGGCAGCAGTGTCTTTCCTCTGTAGCTAGATGATGGACCCTATGGACCCTGGTCAACAGTAGTACACTGTAGGTCTGTTAGTACCCTCCACCCCTGTACGTGGCCACTTCTCTTATAGTCAGTCTGTGGAGAAAGCAGTGTCTTTCCTCCCTGTAGCTAGATGATTGGTAAGCAGGGATTTCAGAACGTCTCCTAATGTGCGACTAGCCTGGCAAAACTTATTTAAGCCCGAGAGATATAACCTCTCACTTTTGCAAATTTTTAGCAAAGTTGCCTCATTCTCCTCCGTCCTCCATAAAATATTCATTAAACAGAATGAAAAATAGGTGGATGGAAGTCAATTGAGGATTGATACCGTTTTTACCTCTTTGTGGGGTTTTTATGGAAGGACTAATGAGATGTGGGACTAGCTTTTCTTTAACTCTGCTAAAGAGATTTCCACGGAGGCCTAAGCTATTTCTCCAGAGCAGTACACCTTAGAATAAAAGGAGCTACAGTGAGAAGGAAAGTATTTGATCCCCATGGCTGGATTTTGTATCGCTTGTCCTCTGGACAGAGAAAATGACCCGTCTATAATTGTAATGGTTTTTGTATTTGAACAGTGAGAGACTGAATAACAACAACAGAACATCCAGAAAAACAAATGTCAAAAAATGTTAGAAATTGATAATTTCTTTGTCAAAAAATGTTATAAATTGATCATTTCTTTGTCAAAAATGTTATAAATTGGTCATTTCTTTGTCAAACGCATAAAATCAGCAGGGGATCAAATACCTTTTTCCCCTCTCACTGTATCTAGAACCTAAAATAGTTATTTGGCTGTCCCCATTGGCTGTCCCCATTGGCTGGCTGTCCCCATTGGCTGTCCCCACTGGCTGTCCCCATTGGCTGTCCCCAT
>NW_027040479.1:458522-476185 GCF_034236695.1 Oncorhynchus nerka
CTCTTAGTGTGTCTATCTCTCTATTGAACCATGAGGTAGACTCTTATGTTTCTGTCTCTCTATTGAACCATGAGGTAGACTCTTAGTGTGTCTGTCTCTCTATTGAGCCATGAGGTAGACTCTTAGTGTTTCTGTCTCTCTATTGAACCTATGAGCCATAGAGGTAGACTCTGTGTTTCTGTCTCTCTATTGAGACCATGAGCCAAGGTAGACTCTCAGTGTTTCTCTATTGAAACATGAGGTAGACTCTTAGTGTGTCTGTCTCTCCTGCCCCAGGCCATGAGGTAGACTCTTAGTGTTTCTGTCTCTCTATTGAACCATGAGCCATGAGGTAGACTCTGTGTTTCTGTCTCTCTATTGAACCATGAGGTAGACTCCTCAGTTTTTCTGTCTCTCCTGTTGAACCATGAGGTGATTGCTCTTAGTGATCTCTCTATTGAACATGAGGTAGACTCTCAGTGTTTCTGTCTCTCTATTGAACCATGAGGTAGACTCTTAGTGTTTCTATCTCTCTATTGAACCATGAGCCATGAGGCAGACTCTTAGTGTTTCTGTCTCTCTATTGAACCATGAGGTAGACTCTTAGTGTTTCTGTCTCTCTACTGAAGCATGAGGTAGACTCTTAGTGTTTCTATCTCTCTATTAAACCATGAGGTAGACTCTTAGTGTTTCTGTCTCTCTATTGAACCATGAGGTAGACTCTTAGTGTTTCTGTCTCTCTATTGAACCATGAGGTAGACTCTTAGTGTTTCTGTCTCTCTATTGAACCATGAGCCATGAGGTAGACTCTCAGTGTTTCTGTCTCTCTATTGAACCATGAGGTAGACTCTTAGTGTGTCTGTCTCTCTATTGAGCCATGAGGTAGACTCTTAGTGTTTCTGTCTCTCTATTGAACCATGAGCCATGAGGTAGACTCTGTGTTTCTGTCTCTCTATTGGACCATGAGGTAGACTCTCAGTTTTTCTGTCTCTCTATTGAACCATGAGGTAGACTCTTAGTGTGTCTGTCTCTCTATTGAACCATGAGGTAGACTCTTAGTGTTTATATCTCTCTATTGAACCATGAGGCAGACTCTTAGTGTTTCTGTCTCTCTATTGAACCATGAGACTCTTAGTGTGTCTGTCTCTCTATTGAACCATGAGGTAGACTCTTAGTGTTTCTCTCTCTCTACTGAACCATGAGGTAGACTCTTAGTGTTTCTGTCTCTCTATTGAACCATGAGCCATGAGGTAGACTCTTAGTGTTTCTGTCTCTCTATTGAACCATGAGGTAGACTCTTAGTGTTTCTATCTCTCTATTGAACCATGAGGTAGACTCTTAGTGTTTCTATCTCTCTATTGAACCATGAGGTAGACTCTTAGTGTTTCTGTCTCTATTGAACCATAGAGGTAGACTCTTAGTGTTCTATATCTCTCTACTGAACCATGAGGTAGACTCTTAGTGTCTATCTCTCTATTGAACCATGAGGTAGACTCTTAGTGTTTCTGTCTCTCTATTGAACCATAAGGTAGATTCTTAGTGTTCTGTCTCTCTATTGAACCAGAGCCATGAGGTAGACTCTCAGTGTGTCTGTCTCTCTATTGAACCATGAGGTAGACTCTTAGTGTGTCTGTCTCTCTATTGAACCATGAGGTAGACTCTTAGTGTTTCTGTCTCTCTATTGAACCATGAGGTAGACTCTTAGTGTGTCTGTCTCTCTATTGAACCATGAGGTAGACTCTTAGTGTGTCTATCTCTCTATTGAACCATGTAGACTCTTAGTGTTTCTGTCTCATATTCACCACAGCCAGACTCTTACTGTTTCTGTCTCTCGTGGAGTTCCAGGTCTCCGGTAGACTCTTGGTTTCTGTCCGATCTGCGGCCAACAAGGTAGACTCTTAGTGTCTCCCTTCCCTGTCTCTCTATTGAACCACCATATTCACCACACCAACTATACTGGACATACATCCTACTAGTAGACTGAGTATTCACACATACAGCCAACTTCTGGTACATCGGGGTGGTAGACTGAGTATTCACTCTCCCTATACTGGACATACTCTCTTTAGACTGGTACCCATCTGTCACATACAGCCTCCTTACTGGACATACATCCTGCTGGTAGACAGTTACCAGCCCTTACAAGCTTAACATACTGGACATACATCCTACTGGTTCCCTGAGTATTCACACACCAACTATGCCTGGATTACATCCTACTGGTAGACTGACTATTCCTTCACAGTTCAGCCAACTATACTGGACATACGTCTACTTTGACTCAGTATTCTCTGCCTCCTTCTGGACATCCATCCTACTAGTTGACTGAGTATTCCCACATACAGCCAACTATACTGGACATACATCCTACTGGTAGACTGAGTATTCACACAGCCAACTATACTGGTCTCCATCCTACTTGTAGACTGAGTATTCACACAGCCAACTATACTGGACATACCCCTAATGGTAGACTGAGTATTCATACAGCCAACTATACTGGACATACATCCTACTCTTAGACTGAGTATTCATTCTACCCTCTGCCAACCTTACTGGACATACATCCTACTGGTAGACTGAGTATTCACTCAGCCTTTCTATACTGGACATACATCCCTACTGGTAGACTGAGTATTCACACAGCCAACTATACTGGACATACATCCTACTGGTAACTGAGTATTCACACAGCCAACTATACTGGACATACATCCTACTGTAGACCTGGTATTCACTCCCAACTCTACTGGACATTTTCATCCTACTGTAGACTGGTATTCACACAGCCAACTATACTGGACATACATCTAAAGTAGACTGCCCAACCTATACTGGACATACATCCTCCCTGGTAGACTGAGTATTCATTCCACATACAGCCAACTATACTGGACATACATCCTACTGGTAGACTGAGTATTCATTCATACATACAGCCACCTATAATGGACATACATCCTACTGGTAGACTGAGTATTCACACATACAGCCAACTATACTGGACATACATCCTACTGTGACTGAGTATTCACACAGCCAACTATCCTGGACATCATCCTCTGGTGACGGTATTCATACATACAGCCAATATACTGGACATACATCCTACTGGTAGACTCTCTTCATACAGCCAACTCTCCTGGACATTCTCCCTACTCACCTCGCTATTCACACATACATCCAACTATACTGGACATCCATCCGTCTCAAGTAGACGAGTATTGCACCCCTTCTGGAAATAAAACCTACACTCGATCCCTCCGATATTCATTCAACTACAGACCACTATACTGGACTTACTTTTCTCTGGTAGAAACTCTTGATACGTGCCGTCCTTGGCCAGCTCTCGCTATCTGGTAGACTGAGTATCCAAATCAGTCAACTATACTGGACAGTACATCCTACTGGTAGACTGAGTATTCATTCATACATACGGAGCCAACTATACTGGACATACATCCTACTGGTAGACTGGTATTCTCATCCTTCAACTATACTGGACATACATCCTACTGGTAGACTGAGTATTCCCACAGCCAACTATACTGGGCATACATCCGCGGTACGACTGAGTATTCATTCACACATACAGGTCAACTATACTGGACATACATCCTACTGGTAGACTGAGTATTCACACAGCCAACTATGCTGGACATACATCCTACTGGTAGACTGCTCTATTCTACAGCCAACTATACTGGACATACATCCTGCTGGTAGACTGAGTATTCATTCAACATACAGCCAACTATACTGGACATATCATGCTGGTAGACTGAGTATTCATTACTCTTTCCAACTATACTGGACATACATCCTACTGGTAGACTGAGTATTCGCACATCAGCCACTATACTGGACAGACATCCAGTGGTAGACTGACGTATTCACACAGCCAACTAACCTCGGACATACATCCTACTGGTAGGACTGAGTATTCATACATCTCGCCAACTATACTGGACATACATCCATTGTGTCCTCGTATTCATACAGCGCTAACTAACTGGACGTGATCCTACTGGTAGACTGAGTATTCACACATACAGCCAACTATACTGGACATACATCCTACTGGTAGACTGAGTATTCACACAGCCAACTATACTGGACATACATCCTACTGGTAGACTGAGTATTCATTCACACATACAGCCAACTATACTGGACATCATCCTACTGGTAGACTGAGTATTATTCACATACAGCCAACTATACTGGACATACATCCTACTGGTAGACTGAGTATTCACACAGCCAACTATACTGGACATACATCCTACTGGTAGACTGAGTATTCATTCATACATACAGCCAACTATACTGGACATACATCCTACTGGTAGACTGAGTATTCACACAGCCAACTATACTGGACATACATCCTACTAGTAGACTGAGTATTCACACATACAGCCAACCATACTGGACATACATCCTACTGGTAGACTGAGTATTCATTCACACATACAGCCAACTATACTGGACATACATCCTACTGGTAGACTGAGTATTCACACAGCCAACTATACTGGACATACATCCTACTGGTAGACTGAGTATTCACACAGCCAACTATACTGGACATTCCATGGTAGACTGAGTATTCATACAGCCAACTATACTGGACATACATCCTACTGGTAGACTGAGTATTCACACAGCCAACTATACTGGACATACATCCTACTGGTAGACTGAGTATTCACACAGCCAACTATACTGGACATACATCCTACTGGTAGACTGAGTATTCATTCACACATACAGCCAACTATACTGGACATACATCCTACTGGTAGACTGAGTATTCACACAGCCAACTATACTGGACATACATCCTACTGGTAGACTGAGTATTCATACAGCCAACTATACTGGACATACATCCTACTGGTAGACTGAGTATTCATTCACACATACAGCCAACTATACTGGACATACATCCTACTGGTAGACTGAGTATTCATACATACAGCCAACTATACTGGACATACATCCTACTGGTAGACTGAGTATTCATTCATACATACAGCCAACTATACTGGACATACATCCTACTGGTAGACTGAGTATTCACACAGCCAACTATACTGGACATACATCCTACTGGTAGACTGAGTATTCATACATACAGCCAACTATACTGGACATACATCCTACTGGTAGACTGACAGCCAACTATACTGGACATACATCCTACTGGTAGACTGAGTATTCACACAGCCAACTATACTGGACATACATCCTACTGGTAGACTGAGTATTCACACAGCCAACTATACTGGACATACATCCTACTGGTAGACTGAGTATTCACACAGCCAACTATACTGGACATACATCCTACTGGTAGACTGAGTATTCATTCATACATACAGCCAACTATACTGGACATACATCCTACTGGTAGACTGAGTATTCACACAGCCAACTATACTGGACATACATCCTACTGGTAGACTGAGTATTCATTCATACATACAGCCAACTATACTGGACATACATCCTACTGGTAGACTGAGTATTCACACAGCCAACTATACTGGACATACATCCTAATGGTAGACTGAGTATTCATACAGCCAACTATACTGGACATACATCCTACTGGTAGACTGAGTATTCATTCATACATACAGCCAACTATACTGGACATACATCCTACTGGTAGACTGAGTATTCACACAGCCAACTATACTGGACATACATCCTACTGGTAGACTGAGTATTCACACAGCCAACTATACTGGACATACATCCTACTGGTAGACTGAGTATTCATTCATACATACAGCCAACTATACTGGACATACATCCTAATGGTAGACTGAGTATTCACACAGCCAACTATACTGGACATACATCCTACTGGTAGACTGAGTATTCATTCATACATACAGCCAACTATACTGGACATACATCCTAATGGTAGACTGAGTATTCATTCATACATACAGCCAACTATACTGGACATACATCCTACTGGTAGACTGAGTATTCACACTCCTCCTACACAACACCATCCTGATTCTGTGTGTGAAGTCAAACCCAGAGCCAACTCTTCATACATATATCTGCTGGTATAGGACACCATCCTGATTCTGTGTGTGAAGTCAAACCCAGAGCCAACTCTTCATACATATATCTGCTGGTATAGGACACCATCCTGATTCTGTGTGTGAAGTCAAACCCAGAGCCAACTCTTCATACATATATCTGCTGGTATAGGACACCATCCTGATTCTGTGTGTATGTGTCATGTAATTATGTACTACAGGATATAATTCAGACCGTCAAGCCACAGATCCCAGATCTGTTGTAAATAATTAAGACGATGTGCCTTGGGCCATGTCTCCTTATTCTACCACTGAGCCTGGCTGGGATGCCTTTTTGAACCCATATGGTTCATTAGTAATGATAATGTTGTATAAGTGATGTGACAGAATGAGGTTTTGATTGAGATGTATCAGAGTCAGTGGAGGGACGGCACTAAAGGCAGGGAGCAGATGGACACGGCTGTCCTTAGCCTTATTGGAACATGGGGATATTCAGTGTGTTTTAACGTAATTTTTAGTTCACATACATGTTTCAAGACATCTCTTTTTGGGGAGCTGAGTCTCTTGTAGATTCTAGGGGGAGCTGAGTCTCTTGTAGATTATATGGGAGCTGAGTCTCTTGTAGATTCTATGAGAGCTGAGTCTCTTGTAGATTCTATGGGAGCTGAGTCTCTTGTAGATTCTATGAGAGCTGAGTCTCTTGTAGATTCTATGGGAGCTGAGTTTCTTGTAGATTCTATGGGAGCTGAGTCTCTTGTAGATTATATGGGAGCTGAGTCTCTTGTAGATTCTATGAGAGCTGAGTCTCTTGTAGATTCTATGGGAGCTGAGTCTCTTGTAGATTCTATGAGAGCTGAGTCTCTTGTAGATTCTATGGGAGCTGAGTTTCTTGTAGATTCTATGGGAGCTGAGTTTCTTGTAGATTATATGAGAGCTGAGTCTCTTGTAGATTCTATGGGAGCTGAGTTTCTTGTAGATTCTAGGGGAGCTGAGTCTCTTGTAGATTCTAGGGGAGCTGAGTCTCTTGTAGATTCTATGGGAGCTGAGTCTCTTGTAGATTCTATGGGAGCTGAGTCTCTTGTAGAGTCTGGAGGAGCTGAGTCTCTTGTAGATTCTAGGGGAGCTGAGTCTCTTGTAGATTCTAGGGGAGCTGAGTCTCTTGTAGAGTCTGGAGGAGCTGAGTCTCTTGTAGATTCTATGAGAGCTCAGTCTCTTGTAGATTCTAGGGGAGCTGAGTCTCTTGTAGATTCTAGGGGAGCTGAGTCTCTTGTAGATTCTATGGGAGCTGAGTCTCTTGTAGATTCTAGGGGAGCTGAGTATCTTGTAGATTCTATGAGAGCTGAGTCTCTTGTAGATTCTGGGGGAGCTGAGTCTCTTGTAGATTCTAGGGGAGCTGAGTTTCTTGTAGATTCTAGGGAAGCTGAGTCTCTTGTAGATTCTATGGGAGCTGTGTCTCTTGTAGATTCTATGGGAGCTGAGTCTCTTGTAGATTCTAGGGGAGCTGAGTCTCTTGTAGATTCTAGGGGAGCTGAGTCTCTTGTAGATTCTGGGGGAGCTGAGTCTCTTGCAGATTCTGGGGGAGCTGAGTCTCTTGCAGATTCTGGGGGAGCAGAGTTTCTTGCAGATTCTGGGGGAGCCGAGTTTCTTGCAGATTCTGGGGGAGCTGAGTCTCTTGTAGATTCTAGGGGGAGCTGAGTCTCTTGTAGATTCTAGGGGAGCTGAGTCTCTTGTAGATTCTAGGGGAGCTGAGTTTCTTGTAGATTCTAGGGGAGCTGAGTCTCTTGTAGATTCTGGGGGAGCTGAGTCTCTTGTAGATTCTAGGGGGAGCTGAGTCTCTTGTAGATTCTAGGGGAGCTGAGTTTCTTGTAGATTCTAGGGGAGCTGAGTCTCTTGTAGATTCTGGGGGAGCTGAGTCTCTTGCAGATTCTAGGGGAGCTGAGTTTCTTGTAGATTCTGGGGGAGCTGAGTCTCTTGTAGATTCTGGGGGAGTTGTTGTCTTGTAGATTCTGGGGGAGCTGAGTCTCTTGTAGATTCTAGGGGGAGCTGAGTCTCTTGTAGATTCTAGGGGAGCTGAGTTTCTTGTAGATTCTGGGGGAGCTGAGTCTCTTGTAGAGTCTAGGGGAGTTGTTGTCTTGTAGATTCTGGGGGAGTTGTTGTCTTGTAGAGTCTAGGGGAGTTGTTGTCTTGTAGAGTCTGGGGGAGTTGTTGTCTTGTAGAGTCTGGGGGAGTTGTTGTCTTGTAGATTCTGGGGGAGTTGTTGTCTTGTAGAGTCTGGGGGAGTTGTTGTCTTGTAGAGTCTGGGGGAGTTGTTGTCTTGTAGAGTCTAGGGGAGTTGTTGTCTTGTAGAGTCTGGGGAGTTGTTGTCTTGTAGATTCTAGGGGAGTTGTTGTCTTGTAGAGTCTAGGGGAGTTGTTGTCTTGTAGATTCTAGGGGAGTTGTTGTCTTGTAGAGTCTGGGGGAGTTGTTGTCTTGTAGATTCTGGGGGAGTTGTTGTCTTGTAGATTCTAGGGGAGTTGTTGTCTTGTAGATTCTAGGGGAGTTGTTGTCTTGTAGATTCTAGGGGAGTTGTTGTCTTGTAGATTCTAGGGGAGTTGTTGTCTTGTAGATTCTGGGGGAGTTGTTGTCTTGTAGATTCTGGGGGAGTTGTTGTCTTGTAGATTCTAGGGGAGTTGTTGTCTTGTAGAGTCTGGGGGAGTTGTTGTCTTGGGGAGTCTAGGGGAGTTGTTGTCTTGTAGATTCTGGGGGAGTTGTTGTCTTGTAGAGTCTGGGGGATTTGTATTGGAGCTGTTGTCATCCTGTATTCCCTCAGCAGCCGGCAAAAAGACAAACAGACACAAATATGTCCATGTTAATTTATAGCCTCTCAGTAATCAGCCATTTCTCTGCAGCTCTAAGGGCTGTGTGGTGGGGCTGAGATGTAGTGCCTGTCAGGGCTGTGGGCCTAGTGGTGCTGTGTGGGGGCATAGCGATGACATAAAATCACAGTAAATTCATGATGCTTTAATGACAGCAGTTTCTCACCAAGAGTGAAGCGATGTCTGCTCTCTCTCTGAGGCTGCCTCCTGTCTGGTCCTATAACCTCACCCTACATACTGTAACTAAAGGAGCACTGTCTGGTCCTATCACCTCTACATACTGTAACTGTCTGGTCCTATCACCTCTACATACTGTAACTGTCTGGTCCTATCACCTCTACATACTGTAACTGTCTGGTCCTATCACCTCTACATACTGTAAATCAGGAGCACTGTCTGGGTCCTATCACCTCTACATACTGTAACTAAAGAGCACTGTCTGTCCTATAACCTCTACATACTGTAACTAAGGAGCACTGTCTGGTCCTATCACTGCACTACTTTAGACCAAATGGAACCATATTCAACCAGATCAAATCAAATGTATTTGTCACATACACACATGGTTTGCAGATGTTAATGCGAGTGTAGCGAAATGCTTGTGCTTCTAGTTTCCACTGCAGTAATAACCAACGAGTAATCTAACTTTGTGAATTCCAAAACTACTGTCTTATGCACAGTGTAAGGGATAAAGAATATGTACATAAAGATATATGACTGAGTGATGGTACAGACAGCATAGGCAAGATACAGTAGATGGTATCGAAGTACATATACATATGAGATGAGTATGTAAACAAAGTGGCATAGTTAAAGTGGCTAGTGATACATGTATTACATAAGGATGCAGTAGATGATATAGAGTACAGTATATACGTATGCATATGAGATGAATAATGTAGGGTATGTAAACATGTATAGGGTAGCATTGTTTAAAGTGGCTAGTGATATATTTTACATTTATTTCCCATCAATTCCCATTATTAAAGTGGCTGGAGTTGAGTCAGTGTGTTTTGCAGCCACTCAATGTTAGTGGTGGCTGTTTAACAGTCTGATGGCCTTGAGATAGAAGCTGTTTTTCAGTCTGATGGCCTTGAGATAGAAGCTGTTTATCAGTCTGATGGCCTTGAGATAGAAGCTGTTTTTCAGTCTGATGGCCTTGAGATAGAAGCTGTTTTTCAGTCTCTCGATCCCTGGTGAACGGTTTGAGGTGAACGGTTGAGGTGAACAGTTGAACAGTTTAGGTGAACGGTTGGAGGTGAACGTTGAGGTGAACGGTTGAGTGAACAGTTGAACAGTTTAGGTGAACGTTGAACAGTTTAGGTGAACGTGATTGAGGTGAATCAGTTGAACAGTTTAGGTGAATGGTTGAGGTGAACAGTTGAACAGTTTAGGTGAACGGGTTGAGGTGAACGGTTGAACTGCTGAGGGTGAACGGTTGAGGTGGAACGGTTTAGGTGAACGGTTGAGGTGAACGGTTGAGGTGAACACCAGTGGTGGAAGAATCAATAAAGATACCTTAATAGAACGTTACCCAGTAAAATACTACTGGAGTTTAAGTCTAAAAGTATTTGGTTTTAAATATCCTTAAGTATCAAAAGTACATTTCATATTCCTTATATAAAGCAAACCAGATGCTTCGGTTTCTTGTTTTTTAAATGTACGGATCCCCATTAGATCCTGCCAAGGCAGCAGCTACTCTTCCTGGGGTTTATTATGGACCCCAATTAGTTCCTGCCAAGGCAGCAGCTACTCTTCCTGGGGTTTATTATGGATCCCCATTAGTTCCTGCCAAGGCAGCAGCTACTCTTCCTGGGGTTTATTATGGATCCCCATTAGTTCCTGCCAAGGCAGCAGCTACTCTTCCTGGGGTTTATTATGGATCCCCATTAGTTCCTGTCAAGGCAGCAGCTACTCTTCCTGTGGTTTATTATGGATCCCCATTAGTTCCTGCCAAGGCAGCAGCTACTCTTCCTGGGGTTTATTATAGATTCACATTAGTTCCTGCCAAGGCAGCAGCTACTCTTCTTGGGGTTTATTATGGATCCCCATTAGTTCC
The DNA here is from genome assembly GCF_034236695.1 of Oncorhynchus nerka. Lineage (NCBI taxonomy): Eukaryota > Metazoa > Chordata > Actinopteri > Salmoniformes > Salmonidae > Oncorhynchus > Oncorhynchus nerka. The sequence goes on from NW_027040479.1 coordinate 469,481, forward strand.
TGGGCCGTACAGTAGCTACTCTTCCTGGGGTTTATTATGGATCCCCATTCTGATTCCTGCCAAGGCAGCAGCTACTCTCTTCCTGGGGTTTATTATAGATTACATTAGTTCCTGCCAAGGCAGCAGCTACTCTTCCTGGGGTTTATTATAGATTCACATTAGTTCCTGCCAGAAGCACTGAAAGCTACTCTTCTTGGGGTTTTTATTGGATCCCCATTAGTTCTGTCAAGGCAGCTACTCTTCCTGGGGTTTGTATGGATCCCCATTAGTTTGTGCCAAAAGCAGCAGCTACTCTTCTGGGGTTTGTCATGGATCAATTAGTTCCTGCCAAGACAGCAGCTACTCTTCCTGTAGTTTTATTATGGATCCCCATTGGTTCTGTCAGGCAGCAGCTACTCTTTCCTGGGGTTTATTATGGATCCCCATTAGTTTGTGCCAAAGCAGCAGCTACTCTTCTTGGGGTTTATTATGGATCCCCATTAGTTCCTGTCAAGGCAGCAGCTACTCTTCCTGTGGTTTATTATGGATCCCCATTAGTTTGTGCCAAAGCAGCAGCTACTCTTCCTGGGGTTTATTATGGATCCCCATTAGTTCCTGTCAAGGCAGCAGCTACTCTTCCTGTGGTTTATTATGGATCCCCATTAGTTCCTGTCACGGCAGCAGCTACTCTTCCTGGGGTTTATTATGGATCCCCATTAGTTCCTGTCAAGGCAGCAGCTACTCTTCCTGTGGTTTATTATGGATCCCCATTAGTTTGTGCCAAAGCGGGGTCGGGGTTAATTCAATTTCAAGTTAATAAAGAAATGATTCCTCATGAAATGTACACAAATGTTCTATGATTATTTTTCATATGGTATGACCTATGACCTCCTACCTCCACAGATGCTGCATCACTAGCTACATTAGCAGGGCTCCAATGCTGCATAACTAGCTACATTAGCAGGGCCTCAACGTTACATAACTAGCTACATTAGCACGGCCTCAATGTTACATAACTAGCTACATTAGCACGGCCTCAATGTTACATAACTAGCTACATTAGCAGGGCCTCAACGTTACATAACTAGCTACATTAGCACGGCCTCAATGTTACATAACTAGCTACATTAGCACGGCCTCAATGTTACATAACTAGCTACATTAGCAGGGCCTCAATGTTACATAACTAGCTACATTAGCACGGCCTCAATGTTACATAACTAGCTACATTAGCACGGCCTCAATGTTACATAACTAGCTACATTAGCAGGGCCTCAACGTTACATAACTAGCTACATTAGCACAGCCTCAATGTTACATAACTAGCTACATTAGCAGGGCCTCAACGTTACATAACTAGCTACATTAGCACAGCCTCAATGCTGCATAACTAGCTACATTAGCACATCCTCAACGCTACATAAGTAGCTACATTAGCAGGGCCTCAACGCTACATAACTAGCTACATTAGCAGGGCCTCAAAGCTGCATAACTAGCTACATTAGCACATCCTCAAAGCTGCATAACTAGCTACATTAGCACAGCCTCAATGTTGCATAACTAGCTACATTAGCACAGCCTCAATGCTGCATAACTAGCTACATTAGCACAGCCTCAATGCTGCATAACTAGCTACATTAGCACAGCCTCAATGCTGCATAACTAGCTACATTAGCACATCCTCAATGCTGCATAACTAGCTACATTAGCAGGGCCTCAATGTTGCATAACTAGCTACATTAGTACATCATCAACGCTGCATCACTAGCTACATTAGTACATCCTCAATGCTGCATAACTAGCTACATTAGCACAGCCTCAATGCTGCATAACTAGCTACATTAGCACAGCCTTAATGCTGCATAACTAGCTACATTAGCACATCCTCAATGCTGCATAACTAGCTACATTAGCACATCCTCAATGCTGCATAACTAGCTACATTAGCAGGGCCTCAATGTTGCATAACTAGCTACATTAGTACATCATCAACGCTGCATCACTAGCTACATTAGTACATCCTCAATGCTGCATAACTAGCTACATTAGCACAGCCTCAATGCTGCATAACTAGCTACATTAGCACAGCCTTAATGCTGCATAACTAGCTACATTAGCACATCCTCAATGCTGCATAACTAGCTACATTAGCACAGCCTCAATGCTGCATAACTAGCTACATTAGCAGGGCCTCAACGCTACATAACTAGCTACATTAGCACAGCCTCAATGTTACATAACTAGCTACATTAGTACATCATCAACGCTGCATCACTAGCTACATTAGTACATCCTCAATGCTGCATAACTAGCTACATTAGCACAGCCTCAATGCTGCATAACTAGCTACATTAGCACAGCCTTAATGCTGCATAACTAGCTACATTAGCACAGCCTCAATGCTGCATAACTAGCTACATTAGCAGGGCCTCAACGCTACATAACTAGCTACATTAGCACAGCCTCAATGTTGCATAACTAGCTACATTAGCACATCCTCAACGCTGCATAACTAGCTACATTAGTACATCCTCAATGCTGCATAACTAGCTACATTAGCACATCCTCAATGCTGCATAACTAGCTACATTAGCACATCCTCAATGCTGCATAACTAGCTACATTAGCACAGCCTCAATGCTGCATAACTAGCTACATTAGCAGGGCCTCAACGCTACATAACTAGCTACATTAGTACATCCTCAATGCTGCATAACTAGCTACATTAGCACATCCTCAATGCTGCATAACTAGCTACATTGCACTTCCGGGTTGGAGCGAGCGGTCGCATCTGCACTCGGTCCGCAGGTAGTATTACATTTCATTACATTTCATTATAGTACAACGGTTTGATTTGTCTAATCTTATCAATTTCTTCTTAGCTAGCTACAGCCGTTTTTGTATCATAGATAATTGCGTAATTATCGTATTTTCGTCGTCCTAACGCAGCCACACTGCCCTGCAAAGCCAGCTAGCTAACGTCCACCGTTAGCTAGTCCACCGTCTACCGATTAGCAGCACAACTATTACACTCAACTGAACGATTTGATTAGTGTAGTGTTAGCTAGCTACATAGTTGTCTTTGCTGTCTTCGCACCCAAGATAATTGTGTAGTTTAGAGTGTGTAGTTTTATGTCGTCCCTAACATAGGAGACTCTGCTAGCTAGCCAACAGCTAGCCAACGTCTACCGAACAGAACTTGCACTCAACAATCTGGGTCGCATTTCGCTCGCTCCACAGGTAGTATCACATTTTTCATTTCATTTCATTACAGTACAACGGCTTGATTTGTTTGATCGTAGCTAGCTACATAGCTAGCTACATAGCCGTCTTTGTATCAAAGATAATTGTGTAGTCTAGAGCATTTCCTAGGTTAGTTAGCCAGCTATTGTCGTTCTTTAACGCAACGTAACGTAATCAACACTGCTAGCTAGCCAGCTAGCCCCGAATAGCAGCACAGTAGAAACTATTACACTCAACGGAACGACTTGATTAGTGTAGTGTCAACAACGCAGCCAATGCCAACTAGCCTACTTAGTCAACAACGCAGCCTCTGCCAGCTAGCCTACTTCAGCAGTACTGTATCATTTTAATCATTTTAGTCAATAAGATTCTTGTTACGTAAGCTTAACTCTCTGAACACCGTGACGTGTAGTCCACTTGTCATTCCAATCTCCTTTGCATTAGCGTAGCCTCTTGTGTAGCCTGTCAACTATGTGTCTGTCTATCCCTGTTCTCTCCTCTCTGCACAGACCATACAACGCCTCCATATTAATCACAAGTGGGCCGCCACCCTAATCTGGTGGTCCCAGCGCGCACGACCCACGGGAGTTCCAGGTCTGTAGCTCTGAACTGCCGATTCTGCGGCCAACAAGGCAGAGTTCATCTCCGCCTGGTGTCCCTCCAGTCCTCACTTGGCACTGACGAAACATGGATCACCACAGACAACACTGCTACTCCTAATGCTCCCTCTTCTCGTCTTGCTCTGAACACGTGAGCCTTCTACACCCCGAGAGCTTCTGGTCAGCGGGGTGGTGGCACCGGGATCCTCATCTCTCCCAAGTGGTCATTCTCTCTTTCTCCCCTTACCCATCTGTCTATCGCCTCCTTTGAATTCCATGCTGTCACAGTTACCAGCCCTTTCAAGCTTAACATCCTTATCATTTATCGCCCTCCAGGTTCCTCGGAGAGTTCATCAATGAGCTTGATGCCTTGATAAGCTCCTTTCCTGAGGACGGCTCACCTCTCACAGTTCTGGGCGACTTTAACCTCCCCACGCCTACCTTTGACTCATTCCTCTCTGCCTCCTTCTTTCCACTCCTCTCCTCTTTGACCTCACCCTCTCACCTTCCCCCTACTCACAAGGCAGGAAATACGCCGACCTCATCTTTACTAGATGCTGTTCTTCCACTAACCTCGTTGCAACTCCCTCCAAGTCTCCGACCACTACCTTGTATCCTTTTCCCTCTCGCTCTCATCCAACACTTCCCACACTGCCCCTACTCGGATGGTATCGCGCCGTCCCAACCTTCGCTCTCTCTCCCCCGCTACTCTCTCCTCTTCCATCCTATCATCTCTTCCCTCTGCTCAAACCTTCTCCAACCTATCTCCTGATTCTGCCTCCTCAACCCTCCTCTCCTCCCTTTCTGCATCCTTTGACTCTCTATGTCCCCTATCCTCCAGGCCGGCTCGGTCCTCCCTCCCGCTCCGTGGCTCGACGACTCATTGCGAGCTCACAGAACAGGGCTCCGGGCAGCCGAGCGGAAATGGAGGAAAACTCGCCTCCCTGCGGACCTGACATCCTTTCACTCCCTCCTCTCTACATTTTCCTCTTCTCTCTCTGCTGCTAAAGCCACTTTCTACCACTCTAAATTCCAAGCATCTGCCTCTAACCCTAGGAAGCTCTTTGCAACCTTCTCCTCCCTCCTGAATCCTCCTCCCCTCCCCCTCCTCCCTCTCTGCAGATGACTTCGTCAACCATTTTGAAAAGAAGGTCGACGACATCCGATCCTCGTTTGCTAAGTCAAACGACACCGCTGGTTCTGCTCACACTGCCCTACCCTGTGCTCTGACCTCTTTCTCCCCTCTCTCTCCAGATGAAATCTCGCTCTTGTGACGGCCGGCCGCCCTACAACCTGCCCGCTTGACCCTATCCCCTCCTCTCTTCTCCAGACCATTTCCGGAGACCTCCTCCCTTACCTCACCTCGCTCATCAACTCATCCCTGACCGCTGGCTACGTCCCTTCCGTCTTCAAGAGAGCGAGAGTTGCACCCCTTCTGAAAAAACCTACACTCGATCCCTCCGATGTCAACAACTACAGACCAGTATCCCTTCTTTCTTTTCTCTCCAAAACTCTTGAACGTGCCGTCCTTGGCCAGCTCTCCCGCTATCTCTCTCAGAATGACCTTCTTGATCCAAATCAGTCAGGTTTCAAGACTAGTCATTCAACTGAGACTGCTCTTCTCTGTATCACGGAGGCGCTCCGCACTGCTAAAGCTAACTCTCTCTCCTCTGCTCTCATCCTTCTAGACCTATCGGCTGCCTTCGATACTGTGAACCATCAGATCCTCCTCTCCACCCTCTCCGAGTTGGGCATCTCCGGCGCGGCCCACGCTTGGATTGCGTCCTACCTGACAGGTCGCTCCTACCAGGTGGCGTGGCGAGAATCCGTCTCCACACCACGTGCTCTCACCACTGGTGTCCCCCAGGGCTCTGTTCTAGGCCCTCTCCTATTCTCGCTATACACCAAGTCACTTGGCTCTGTCATAACCTCACATGGTCTCTCCTATCATTGCTATGCAGACGACACACAATTAATCTTCTCCTTTCCCCTTCTGATGACCAGGTGGCGAATCGCATCTCTGCATGTCTGGCAGACATATCCGTGTGGATGACGGATCACCACCTCAAGCTGAACTCGGCAAGACGGAGCTGCTCTTCCTCCCGGGGAAGGACTGCCCGCTCCATGATCTCGCCATCACGGTTGACAACTCCATTGTGTCCTCCTCCCAGAGCGCTAAGAACCTTGGCGTGATCCTGGACAACACCCTGTCGTTCTCAACTAACATCAAGGCGGTGGCCCGTTCCTGTAGGTTCATGCTCTACAACATCCGCAGAGTACGACCCTGCCTCACACAGGAAGCGGCGCAGGTCCTAATCCAGGCACTTGTCATCTCCCGTCTGGATTACTGCAACTCGCTGTTGGCTGGGCTCCCTGCCTGTGCCATTAAACCCCTACAACTCATCCAGAACGCCGCAGCCCGTCTGGTGTTCAACCTTCCCAAGTTCTCTCACGTCACCCCGCTCCTCCGCTCCCTCCACTGGCTTCCAGTTGAAGCTCGCATCCGCTACAAGACCATGGTGCTTGCCTACGGAGCTGTGAGGGGAACGGCACCTCAGTACCTCCAGGCTCTGATCAGGCCCTACACCCAAACAAGGGCACTGCGTTCATCCACCTCTGGCCTGCTCGCCTCCCTACCACTGAGGAAGTACAGTTCCCGCTCAGCCCAGTCAAAACTGTTCGCTGCTCTGGCCCCCCAATGGTGGAACAAACTCCCTCACGACGCCAGGACAGCGGAGTCAATCACCACCTTCCGGAGACACCTGAAACCCCACCTCTTTAAGGAATACCTAGGATAGGATAAAGTAATCCCTCTCACCCCCTCCCCTGAAAAGATTTAGATGCACTACTGTTAGCAAATAATGCAACTGAACGAAGCACAACA
>NW_027040480.1:0-28731 GCF_034236695.1 Oncorhynchus nerka
GTGTCTTCATATCAACAGCCTTCCCATATCAACAGCCTTCCCTTATCCACGTGTCTTCATATCAACAGCCTTCCCTTATCCACGTGTCTTCCACATCAACAGCCTTCCCATATCCACGTGTCTTCCATATCCAACAGCCTTCCCTTATCCACGTGTCTTCATCAACAGCCTTCCCTTATCCACTTGTCTTCCTTATCAACAGCCTTCCCTTATCCACGTGTCTTCATATCAACAGCCCTCCCTTATCCACGTGTCTTCATATCAACAGCCTTCCCATATCAACAGCCTTCCCATATCCACGTTGTCTTCATATCAACAGCCTTCCCTTATACACGTGTCTTCATATCAACAGCCTTGCCTATCCATTGTCTTCATATATCAACAGCCTCCTTATCCACGTGTCTTCATATCAACAGCCTTCCCATATCAACAGCCTTCCCATATCCACGTGTCTTTCATATCAACAGCCTTTCCCCATATCAACAGCCTTCCCTTATCCACGTCTTCATATCACAGCCTTCCCTTATCCACGTGTCTTCATATCCACGCCTTCCCTTATCCGATGATCTTCATATCAACAGCCTTCCCTTGTCACGTGATCTTTCATATCAACAGCCTTTATCCACGTGTCTTCATATCAACAGCCTTCCCTTATCCACGTGTCTTCATATCAACAGCCTTCCCTTATCCACGTGTCTTCACATCAACAGCCTTCCCTTATTATCCATGTGTCTTCATATCAACAGCCTTCCTTATCAACAGCCTTCCCTTATCCACTTGTCTTCATATCAACAGCCTTCCCTTTATCAACAGCCTTCCCTTATCCACGTGTCTTCATATCAACAGCCTTCCCATATCCACGTATCACATCAGCCTTCCCCTTATCCACGTGTCTTCATATCAACAGCCTTCCCATATCCACGTGTCTTCATATCAACAGCCTTCCCATATCCACATGTCTTCATATCAACAGCCTTCCCTTATCCACGTGTCTTCATATCAACAGCCTTTCCCTTATCCACGTGATATTTTATCAACAGCCTTCCTTATCCACATGTCTTCATATCAACAGCCTTCCCTTATCAGCCTTTCCCATATCCACGTGTCTTCATATCAACAGCCTTCCTTATCCACATGTCTTCATATCAACAGCCTTCCCTTATCCACGTGTCTTCATATCGCAGCCTTCCCTTATCCACGTGTCTTCATATCAACAGCCTTCCTTATCAACAGCCTTCCCCTTATCCGTGTCTTCATATCCAGCAGCCTTCCCTTATCCACGTGTCTTCATATCAACAGCCTTCCCCCATATCAGCAGCCTTCCCTTATCCACGTGTCTTCATATCAACAGCCTTCCCTTATCCACGTGTCTTCATATCAGCCTTCCCTTATCCACGTGTCTTTCATATCAACAGCCTTCCCTTATCCATGTGTCTTCATATCAACAGCCTAACCTTCCCATTATCAACAGCCTTCCCTTATCCACGTTGATATTTCATATCAACAGCCTTCATATCAGCAGCCTTCCCTTATCCACGTGTCTTCATATCAACAGCCTTCCCTTATCCACGTGTCTTCATATCCAGCAATATATCCCATATCCACGTTGATATTTCATATCAGCAGCCTTCCCATATCACGTCTTCACATCCAACAGCCTTCCCTTATCCACGTGTCTTCATATCAACAACCTTCCCATATCAAAAGCCTTCCCATTATCCACGTGTTTCACATCAACAATTCCCTTATCCATGTGTCTTCATATCCAACTGACCCTCCTATCCACATGTCTTCATCAGCAGCCTTCCTTATCCATGCGTCTTCATATCAACAGCCTTCCCATATCCACGTGTCTTCACGTTATCCAACAGCCTTCCCATATCAACAGCCTTCCCTTATCCGTCTTCATATCAGCAGCCTTCCCATATCAAGCATCCCTTCCTTTCATATCAACAGTCTTCATATCAACAGCCTTCCCCTTAATCACGTTGATATTTCATCAACAGCCTTCCCTTATCCACGTGTCTTCATATCAACAGCCTTCCCATTATCAATATCAGCCTTCCCTTATCCACGTGTCTTCATATCAAACAGCCTTCCCCGTACTTATCAACAGCCTTCCCATATCCACGTGTCTTCATATCAACAGCCTTCCCTTATCCACGTGTCTTCATATCAACAGCCACCCTTATCCACGTGATATTCATATCCAGCAGCCTTCCCATATCAACAACTACATATCCACGTGTCTTCATATCCAACAGCCTTCATATCCAGCAGCCTTCCCTTATCCCGTGTCTTCATATCAACAGCCTTCCCTTATCCACGTGTCTTCATCAACAATATTCCCTTATCCATTGATCTTCATATCAACAGCCTTCCCTTATCAGCAATCAGCCTTCCCTTATCCACGTGTCTTCCATTATCAACAGCCTTCCCTTATCCACGTGTCTTCATATCACGCACATAGCCTTCCCTTATCCACGTGTCTTCATATCAACAGCCTTCCCTTATCCACGTGTCTTCATATCAACAGCCTTCCCATATCCACGTGTCTTCATATCAACAGCCTTCCCATATCAACAGCCTTCCCTTATCCACGTGTCTTCATATCAACAGCCTTCCCGTATCAACAGCCTTCCCTTATCCATGTGTCTTCATATCAACAGCCTTCCCTTATCCACGTGTCTTCATATCAACAGCCTTCCCATATCAATGCGCCTTCCTTATCCATGTGTCTTCATATCAACAGCCTTCCCTTATCCACGTGTCTTCATATCAACAGCCTTCCCATATCAACAGCCTTCCCTTATCCACGTGTCTTCATATCAACAGCCTTCCCTTATCCACGTGTCTTCATATCAAACAACCTTCCCCATATCAGCAACCTTCCCCCTTATCACGTGTCTTCATATCCAACAGCCTTCCCTTATCAACAGCCTTCCCTTATCCACATGTGTTCATATCAACAGCCTTCCCTTATCAACGCCTTCCCTTGTATTCACATCAACAGCCTTCCCATATCACGTGTCTTCCACATCCAACAGCCTTCCCATATCCGTGTCTTCATATCAGCAACCTTCGTATCAACAGCCTTCCCTTATCCATGTCTTCATATCAACAGCCTTTTCCATATCAACGCCTTCCCATTTCACATTCATATGCAATGGCTTCCCTTATCCACATGTCTTCATATCAACAGCCTTCCCTTACATCAACGTGTCTTCACATCCAACAACCCAGCCTTCCCTTATCCACGTGTCTTCATATCAACAGCCTTCCCTTATCCACGTGTCTTCATATATGATATTTTCCATCAACAACCTTCCCATATCAACCTCCCTTATCCCGTGTCTTCACTATCAACAGCCTTCCCATATCCACGTGTCTTCCCTATCAACAGTGTTCATATCAACAGCCTTCCCTTATCCCGTGTCTTCATATCAACAACCTTCCCATATCAACAGCCTTCCCTTATCCACGTGTCTTCATATCAACAGCCTTCGCATATCCACGTGTCTTCATATCAACAGCCCTCCCTTATCCACGTGTCTTCATATCAACAGCCTTCCCTTATCCACGTGTCTTCATATCCAACAGCCTTCCCGTATCACGTGTCTTCATATCAACAGCCTTCCCTTATCCACGTGTCTTCATATCCAACAGCCTTCCCATATCCACGTGTCTTCACATCAACAGCCCTCCCTTATCCATGTGTCTTCATATCAACAGCCTTCCCTTATCAACAGCCTTCCCATATCCATGTGTCTTCCCATATCAACGTGTCTTCATATCCAACAGCCTTCCCTTATCCACACGTGTCTTCATATCAACAGCCTTCCCTTATCAACAACAGCCTTCCCTTATCCACGTGTCTTCCATATCAACAGCCTTCCCCATATCCACGTGTCTTCATATCAACAGCCTTCCCATATCCGTGTCTTCATATCAACAGCCTTCCCACGTGTCTTCATATCAACAGCCTTCCCATATCCACGTGTCTTCATATCAACAGCCTTCCCCAACAGCCACCTTATCCACGTGTCTTCATATCAACAGCCTTCCCTTATCCACAGGTCTTCATATCAACAGACTTCCCATATCACGTGTCTTCATATCAACAGCCTTCCCTTATCACATGTCTTCATATCAACAGCCTTCCCATATCCACGTGTCTTTCATCAACAGCCTTCCCTTATCCACGTGTCTTCATATCAACAGCCTTCCCTATCCAACAGCCTTCCTTATCCACGTGTCTTCATATCAACAGCCTTCCCTTATCAACAGCCTTCCCATATCCACGTGTCTTCATATCAACAGCCTTCCCTATCCACATGTCTTCATATCAACAGCCTTCCCATATCCACATGTCTTCACATCCAACAGCCTTCCCATCCATGTCAATCAACAGCCTTCCCTTATCCGTGTCTTCATATCAACAGCCTTCCCATATCCGTGTCTTCACATCAACAACCTTCCCATATCATACAGCCTTCCCGTATCCACGTGTCTTCATATCAACAGCCTTCCCTTATATCTTCAACAGCCTTCCCTTATCCACGTGTCTTCATATCAACAGCCTTCCCTTATCCACGTGTCTTCATATCAGCAGCCTTCCATATCCACAGCCTTCATATCAACGTGTCTTCATATCCACGTGTCCATATCAACAGCCTTCCCTTATCCATGTGTCTTCATATCAACAGCCTTCCCTTATCCACGTGTCTTCATATCAACAACCTTCCCATATCAACAGCCTTCCCTTATCCACGTGTCTTCATATCAACAGCCTTCCCTTATCCGTGTCTTCATATCAACAGCCTTCCCCTTATCCACGTGTCTTCATATCAACAGCCTTCCCTTATCCATGTGTCTTCATATCAACAGCCTTCCCTTATCCACGTGTCTTCATATCAACAGCCTTCCCTTATCCGTGTCTTCATATCAACAGCCTTCCCTTATCAACAGCCTTCCCTTATCCGTGTCTTCATATCAACAGCCTTCCCTTATATGTCTTCATATCAACAGCCTTCCCTTATCCATGATCTTCATATCAACCCTTAGCCGTTCCCATATCAACAGCCTTCCCTTATCCACGTGTCTTCATATCAACAGCCTTCCCCATCCACGTTGTCTTCACATCAACAGCCTTCCCTTATCCACGTGTCTTCATATCAACAGCCTTCCCATATCAACAGCCTTCCCTTATCCACGTGTCTTCATATCAACAGCCTTCCCATATCAACAACCTTCCCTTATCCGTGTCTTCATATCAACAGCCTTCCCATATCCACGTGTCTTCACATCAACAGCCTTCCCTTATCCGTGTCTTCCCTTATCAACAGCCTTCCCATATCCACATGTCTTCATATCAACAGCCTTCCCTTATCAACAGCCTTCCCATGTCTTCATATCAACAGCCTTCCCCGTATCACGTGTCTTCACATCAACAGCCTTCCCTTATCCACGTGTCTTCATATCAACAGCCTTCCCATATCAACAGCCTTCCCTTATCCACATGTCTTCATATCAACAGCCTTCCCATCAACAGCCTTCCCATATCCATTAATGTCTTCATATCAGCAGCCTTCCCATATCCACATGTCTTCATATCAACAGCCTTCCCATATCCACATGTCTTCCCATCAACAGCCTTCCCTTATCCACATGTCTTCACATCAACAGCCTTCCCTTCCACACGTGTCTTCATATCAACAGCCTTCCCATATCCACGTGTCTTCACATCCAACAACCTTCCCATATCAACAGCCTTCCCTTATCCACGTGTCTTCATATCAACAGCCTTCCCTTAGCCTTCCCTTGTCCCGTGTCTTCATATCAACAGCCTTCCCTTATCCACGTGTCTTCATCAACAGCCTTCCCCATATCAGCCTTCCCTTATCCACGTGTCTTCATATCAACAGCCTTCCCTTATCCACGTGTCTTCATCAACAGCCTTCCCTTATCCACGTGTCTTCATATCAACAGCCTTCCCTTATCCACGTGTCTTCACATCAACAGCCCCCTTTATATCAACAGCCTTCCCTTCCACGTGTCTTCATATCAACAGCCTTCCCTTATCCACATGTCTTCATATCAACAGCCCTCCCTTATCCGTGTCTTCATATCAACAGCCTTCCCATCTTATCGCGTCTTCATATCCAACAGCCTTCCTTCCACGTGTCTTCATATCAACAGCCTTCCCTTCTTCCCATATCCACGTGTCTTCATATCAACAGCCTTCCCATCCGTGTCTTCATATCAACAGCCTTCCCATATCAACAGCCTTCCCTTATCCGTGTCTTCATATCAACAGCCTTCCCCATATCCAACGTGTCTTCATATCAACAGCCTTCCCTTATCCACGTGTCTTCATATCAACAGCCTTCCCGTATCAACACGTGTCTTCATATCAACAGCCTTCCCTTATCCACGTGTCTTCATATCAACAGCCTTCCCTTATCCACGTGTCTTCACATCAACAGCCTTCCCTTATCCATGTGTCTTCATATCAACAGCCTTCCCTTATCAACAGCCTTCCCTTATCCATGTGTCTTCATATCAACAGCCTTCCCTTATCAACAGCCTTCCCTTATCCACGTGTCTTCATATCAACAGCCTTCCCTTATCAACAGCCTTCCCTTATCCACGTGTCTTCATATCAACAGCCTTCCCTTATCCACGTGTCTTCATATCAACAGCCTTCCCATATCCACGTGTCTTCATATCAACAGCCTTCCCTTATCCACGTGTCTTCATATCAACAGCCTTCCCTTATCAACAGCCTTCCCATATCCCGTGTCTTCATATCAACAGCCTTCCCCTATCCACAGGTCTTCATATCAACAGACTTCCCTTATCCACGTGTCTTCATATCAACAGCCTTCCCTTATCAACAGCCTTCCCATATCCACGTGTCTTCATATCAACAGCCTTCCCATATCCACGTGTCTTCATATCAACAGCCTTCCCTTATCCACGTGTCTTCATATCAACAGCCTTCCCGTATCCATGTGTCTTCATATCAACAGCCTTCCCTTATCCACGTGTCTTCATATCAACAGCCTTCCCTTATCCACGTGTCTTCACATCAACAGCCTTCCCTTATCCATGTGTCTTCATATCAACAGCCTTCCCTTATCCACGTGTCTTCATATCAACAGCCTTCCCATATCAATCGCCTTCCCTTATCCATGTGTCTTCATATCAACAGCCTTCCCTTATCCACGTGTCTTCATATCAACAGCCTTCCCATATCAACAGCCTTCCCTTATCCACGTGTCTTCTTATCAACAGCCTTCCCTTATCCACGTGTCTTCATATCAACAGCCTTCCCTTATCCACGTGTCTTCATATCAACAGCCTTCCCTTATCCACGTGTCTTCATATCAACAGCCTTCCCTTATCCACGTGTCTTCATATCAACAGCCTTCCCTTATCCACGTGTCTTCATATCAACAGCCTTCCCTTATCCACGTGTCTTCATATCAACAGCCTTCCCTTATCCACGTGTCTTCACATCAACAGCCTTCCCTTATCCATGTGTCTTCATATCAACAGCCTTCCCTTATCAACAGCCTTCCCATATCCACGTGTCTTCATATCAACAGCCTTCCCTTATCAACAGCCTTCCCTTATCCACGTGTCTTCATATCAACAGCCTTCCCATATCCACGTGTCTTCACATCAACAGCCTTCCCTTATCCACGTGTCTTCATATCAACAGCCTTCCCATATCCACGTGTCTTCATATCAACAGCCTTCCCTTATCCACATGTCTTCATATCAACAGCCTTCCCTTATCCACGTGTCTTCACATCAACAGCCTTCCCTTATCCACATGTCTTCATATCAACATTCCCTTATCAACAGCCTTCCCCTTATCCATGTCTTCATATCAACAGCCTTCCCTTATCAACAGCCTTCCCATATCCACGTGTCTTCATATCAACAGCCTTCCCTTATCCACATGTCTTCATATCAACAGCCTTCCCATATCCACATGTCTTCACATCAACAGCCTTCCCTTATCCACATGTCTTCACATCAACAGCCTTCCCTTATCCACGTGTCTTCATATCAACAGCCTTCCCATATCCACGTGTCTTCACATCAACAACCTTCCCATATCAACAGCCTTCCCTTATCCACGTGTCTTCATATCAACAGCCTTCCCTTATCAACAGCCTTCCCTTATCCTCGTGTGTTCATATCAACAGCCTTCCCTTATCCACGTGTCTTCACATCAACAGCCTTCCCATATCAACAGCCTTCCCTTATCCACGTGTCTTCATATCAACAGCCTTCCTATCCACGTGTCTTCACATCAACAGCCTTCCCTTATCCACGTGTCTTCATATCAACAGCCTTCCCTTATCCACGTGTCTTCACATCAACAGCCTTCCCTTATCCACTTGTCTTCATATCAACAGCCTTCCCTTATCCACGTGTCTTCATATCAACAGCCCTCCTTATCCACGTGTCTTCATATCAACAGCCTTCCCATATCAACAGCCTTCCCATATCCACGTGTCTTCATATCAACAGCCTTCCCATATCAACAGCCTTCCCTTATCCACGTGTCTTCATATCAACAGCCTTCCCTTATCCACGTGTCTTCATATCAACAGCCTTCCCTTATCCACGTGTCTTCATATCAACAGCCTTCCCTTATCCACGTGTCTTCATATCAACAGCCTTCCCTTATCCACGTGTCTTCATATCAACAGCCTTCCCTTATCCACGTGTCTTCATATCAACAGCCTTCCCTTATCCACGTGTCTTCACATCAACAGCCTTCCCTTATCCATGTGTCTTCATATCAACAGCCTTCCCTTATCAACAGCCTTCCCTTATCCACGTGTCTTCATATCAACAGCCTTCCCTTATCAACAGCCTTCCCTTATCCACGTGTCTTCATATCAACAGCCTTCCCATATCCACGTGTCTTCACATCAACAGCCTTCCCTTATCCACGTGTCTTCATATCAACAGCCTTCCCATATCCACGTGTCTTCATATCAACAGCCTTCCCTTATCCACATGTCTTCATATCAACAGCCTTCCCTTATCCACGTGTCTTCACATCAACAGCCTTCCCTTATCCACGTGTCTTCATATCAACAGCCTTCCCTTATCAACAGCCTTCCCTTATCCACATGTCTTCATATCAACAGCTTTCCCTTATCAACAGCCTTCCCATATCCACGTGTCTGCATATCAACAGCCTTCCCTTATCCACATGTCTTCACATCAACAGCCTTCCCTTATCCACATGTCTTCACATCAACAGCCTTCCCTTATCCACGTGTCTTCATATCAACAGCCTTCCCATATCCACGTGTCTTCACATCAACAACCTTCCCATATCAACAGCCTTCCCTTATCCACGTGTCTTCATATCAACAGCCTTCCCTTATCAACAGCCTTCCCTTATCCTCGTGTGTTCATATCAACAGCCTTCCCTTATCCACGTGTCTTCACATCAACAGCCTTCCCATATCAACAGCCTTCCCTTATCCACGTGTCTTCATATCAACAGCCTTCCCTTATCCACGTGTCTTCACATCAACAGCCTTCCCTTATCCACGTGTCTTCATATCAACAGCCTTCCCTTATCCACGTGTCTTCACATCAACAGCCTTCCCTTATCCACTTGTCTTCATATCAACAGCCTTCCCTTATCCACGTGTCTTCATATCAACAGCCCTCCCTTATCCACGTGTCTTCATATCAACAGCCTTCCCATATCAACAGCCTTCCCATATCCACGTGTCTTCATATCAACAGCCTTCCCATATCAACAGCCTTCCCTTATCCACGTGTCTTCATATCAACAGCCTTCCCTTATCCACGTGTCTTCATATCAACAGCCTTCCCTTATCCACGTGTCTTCATATCAACAGCCTTCCCTTATCCACGTGTCTTCATATCAACAGCCTTCCCTTATCCACGTGTCTTCATATCAACAGCCTTCCCTTATCCACGTGTCTTCACATCAACAGCCTTCCCTTATCCATGTGTCTTCATATCAACAGCCTTCCCTTATCAACAGCCTTCCCTTATCCACGTGTCTTCATATCAACAGCCTTCCCTTATCAACAGCCTTCCCTTATCCACGTGTCTTCATATCAACAGCCTTCCCATATCCACGTGTCTTCACATCAACAGCCTTCCCTTATCCACGTGTCTTCATATCAACAGCCTTCCCATATCCACGTGTCTTCATATCAACAGCCTTCCCTTATCCACATGTCTTCATATCAACAGCCTTCCCTTATCCACGTGTCTTCACATCAACAGCCTTCCCTTATCCACGTGTCTTCATATCAACAGCCTTCCCTTATCAACAGCCTTCCCTTATCCACATGTCTTCATATCAACAGCCTTCCCTTATCAACAGCCTTCCCATATCCACGTGTCTTCATATCAACAGCCTTCCCTTATCCACATGTCTTCATATCAACAGCCTTCCCATATCCACATGTCTTCACATCAACAGCCTTCCCTTATCCACATGTCTTCACATCAACAGCCTTCCCTTATCCACGTGTCTTCATATCAACAGCCTTCCCATATCCACGTGTCTTCACATCAACAACCTTCCCATATCAACAGCCTTCCCTTATCCACGTGTCTTCATATCAACAGCCTTCCCTTATCAACAGCCTTCCCTTATCCTCGTGTGTTCATATCAACAGCCTTCCCTTATCCACGTGTCTTCACATCAACAGCCTTCCCATATCAACAGCCTTCCCTTATCCACGTGTCTTCATATCAACAGCCTTCCCTTATCCACGTGTCTTCACATCAACAGCCTTCCCTTATCCACGTGTCTTCATATCAACAGCCTTCCCTTATCCACGTGTCTTCACATCAACAGCCTTCCCTTATCCACTTGTCTTCATATCAACAGCCTTCCCTTATCCACGTGTCTTCATATCAACAGCCCTCCCTTATCCACGTGTCTTCATATCAACAGCCTTCCCATATCAACAGCCTTCCCATATCCACGTGTCTTCATATCAACAGCCTTCCCATATCAACAGCCTTCCCTTATCCACGTGTCTTCATATCAACAGCCTTCCCTTATCCACGTGTCTTCATATCAACAGCCTTCCCTTATCCACGTGTCTTCATATCAACAGCCTTCCCTTATCCACGTGTCTTCATATCAACAGCCTTCCCGTATCCACGTGTCTTCATATCAACAGCCTTCCCTTATCCACGTGTCTTCATATCAACAGCCTTCCCTTATCCACGTGTCTTCACATCAACAGCCTTCCCTTATCCATGTGTCTTCATATCAACAGCCTTCCCTTATCAACAGCCTTCCCTTATCCATGTGTCTTCATATCAACAGCCTTCCCTTATCAACAGCCTTCCCTTATCCACGTGTCTTCATATCAACAGCCTTCCCTTATCAACAGCCTTCCCTTATCCACGTGTCTTCATATCAACAGCCTTCCCTTATCCACGTGTCTTCATATCAACAGCCTTCCCATATCAACAGCCTTCCCTTATCCACGTGTCTTCATATCAACAGCCTTCCCTTATCCACGTGTCTTCATATCAACAGCCTTCCCTTATCCACGTGTCTTCATATCAACAGCCTTCCCTTATCCACGTGTCTTCATATCAACAGCCTTCCCGTATCCAAGTGTCTTCATATCAACAGCATTCCCTTATCCACGTGTCTTCATATCAACAGCCTTCCCTTATCCACGTGTCTTCACATCAACAGCCTTCCCTTATCCATGTGTCTTCATATCAACAGCCTTCCCTTATCAACAGCCTTCCCTTATCCATGTGTCTTCATATCAACAGCCTTCCCTTATCAACAGCCTTCCCTTATCCACGTGTCTTCATATCAACAGCCTTCCCTTATCAACAGCCTTCCCTTATCCACGTGTCTTCATATCAACAGCCTTCCCTTATCCACGTGTCTTCATATCAACAGCCTTCCCATATCCACGTGTCTTCATATCAACAGCCTTCCCTTATCCACGTGTCTTCACATCAACAGCCTTCCCTTATCCATGTGTCTTCATATCAACAGCCTTCCCTTATCAACAGCCTTCCCTTATCCACGTGTCTTCATATCAACAGCCTTCCCTTATCAACAGCCTTCCCTTATCCACGTGTCTTCATATCAACAGCCTTCCCTTATCCACGTGTCTTCATATCAACAGCCTTCCCATATCCACGTGTCTTCATATCAACAGCCTTCCCTTATCCACGTGTCTTCATATCAACAGCCTTCCCTTATCCACGTGTCTTCACATCAACAGCCTTCCCTTATCCACGTGTCTTCATATCAACAGCCTTCCCTTATCCACGTGTCTTCACATCAACAGCCTTCCCTTATCCACGTGTCTTCATATCAACAGCCTTCCCTTATCCACGTGTCTTCATATCAACAGCCCTCCCTTATCCACGTGTCTTCATATCAACAGCCTTCCCATATCAACAGCCTTCCCATATCCACGTGTCTTCATATCAACAGCCTTCCCATATCAACAGCCTTCCCATATCCACGTGTCTTCATATCAACAGCCTTCCCTTATACACGTGTCTTCATATCAACAGCCTTGCCTTATCCACGTGTCTTCATATCAACAGCCCTCCCTTATCCACGTGTCTTCATATCAACAGCCTTCCCGTATCACGTGTCTTCATATCAACAGCCTTCCCTTATCCACGTGTCTTCATATCAACAGCCTTCCCTTATCCACGTGTCTTCATATCAACAGCCTTCCCTTATCCACGTGTCTTCACAACAGCCTTCCCTTATCAACAGCCTTCCCTTATCCATGTGTCTTCATATCAACAGCCTTCCCATATCAACAGCCTTCCTTATCCACGTGTCTTCATATCAACAGCCTTCCTTATCAACAGCCTTCCCTTATCCACGTGTCTTCATATCAACAGCCTTCCCTTATCCACGTGTCTTCATATCAACAGCCTTCCCTTATCCACGTGTCTTCACATCAACAGCCTTCCCTTATCCACGTGTCTTCATATCAACAGCCTTCCCATATCCACGTGTCTTCATATCAACAGCCTTCCCTTATCCACATGTCTTCATATCAACAGCCTTCCCTTATCCACGTGTCTTCACATCAACAGCATTCCCTTATCCACGTGTCTTCATATCAACAGCCTTCCCTTATCAACAGCCTTCCCTTATCCACATGTCTTCATATCAACAGCCTTCCCTTATCAACAGCCTTCCCATATCCACGTGTCTTCATATCAACAGCCTTCCCTTATCCACATGTCTTCATATCAACAGCCTTCCCATATCCACATGTCTTCACATCAACAGCCTTCCCTTATCCACATGTCTTCACATCAACAGCCTTCCCTTATCCACGTGTCTTCATATCAACAGCCTTCCCATATCCACGTGTCTTCACATCAACAACCTTCCCATATCAACAGCCTTCCCTTATCCACGTGTCTTCATATCAACAGCCTTCCCTTATCAACAGCCTTCCCTTATCCTCGTGTGTTCATATCAACAGCCTTCCCTTATCCACGTGTCTTCACATCAACAGCCTTCCCATATCAACAGCCTTCCCTTATCCACGTGTCTTCATATCAACAGCCTTCCCTTATCCACGTGTCTTCACATCAACAGCCTTCCCTTATCCACGTGTCTTCATATCAACAGCCTTCCCTTATCCACGTGTCTTCACATCAACAGCCTTCCCTTATCCACTTGTCTTCATATCAACAGCCTTCCCTTATCCACGTGTCTTCATATCAACAGCCCTCCCTTATCCACGTGTCTTCATATCAACAGCCTTCCCATATCAACAGCCTTCCCATATCCACGTGTCTTCATATCAACAGCCTTCCCATATCAACAGCCTTCCCTTATCCACGTGTCTTCATATCAACAGCCTTCCCTTATCCACGTGTCTTCATATCAACAGCCTTCCCTTATCCACGTGTCTTCATATCAACAGCCTTCCCTTATCCACGTGTCTTCATATCAACAGCCTTCCCTTATCCACGTGTCTTCATATCAACAGCCTTCCCTTATCCACGTGTCTTCATATCAACAGCCTTCCCTTATCCACGTGTCTTCACATCAACAGCCTTCCCTTATCCATGTGTCTTCATATCAACAGCCTTCCCTTATCAACAGCCTTCCCTTATCCACGTGTCTTCATATCAACAGCCTTCCCTTATCAACAGCCTTCCCTTATCCACGTGTCTTCATATCAACAGCCTTCCCATATCCATGTGTCTTCACATCAACAGCCTTCCCTTATCCACGTGTCTTCATATCAACAGCCTTCCCATATCCACGTGTCTTCATATCAACAGCCTTCCCTTATCCACATGTCTTCATATCAACAGCCTTCCCTTATCCACGTGTCTTCATATCAACAGCCTTCCCTTATCAACAGCCTTCCCTTATCCACATGTCTTCATATCAACAGCCTTCCCTTATCAACAGCCTTCCCATATCCACGTGTCTTCATATCAACAGCCTTCCCTTATCCACATGTCTTCATATCAACAGCCTTCCCATATCCACATGTCTTCACATCAACAGCCTTCCCTTATCCACATGTCTTCACATCAACAGCCTTCCCTTATCCACGTGTCTTCATATCAACAGCCTTCCCATATCCACGTGTCTTCACATCAACAACCTTCCCATATCAACAGCCTTCCCTTATCCACGTGTCTTCACATCAACAGCCTTCCCATATCAACAGCCTTCCCTTATCCACGTGTCTTCATATCAACAGCCTTCCCTTATCCACGTGTCTTCACATCAACAGCCTTCCCTTATCCACGTGTCTTCATATCAACAGCCTTCCCTTATCCACGTGTCTTCACATCAACAGCCTTCCCTTATCCACTTGTCTTCATATCAACAGCCTTCCCTTATCCACGTGTCTTCATATCAACAGCCCTCCCTTATCCACGTGTCTTCATATCAACAGCCTTCCCATATCAACAGCCTTCCCATATCCACGTGTCTTCATATCAACAGCCTTCCCATATCAACAGCCTTCCCTTATCCACGTGTCTTCATATCAACAGCCTTCCCTTATCCACGTGTCTTCATATCAACAGCCTTCCCTTATCCACGTGTCTTCATATCAACAGCCTTCCCTTATCCACGTGTCTTCATATCAACAGCCTTCCCTTATCCACGTGTCTTCATATCAACAGCCTTCCCTATCCACGTGTCTTCATATCAACAGCCTTCCCTTATCCACGTGTCTTCACATCAACAGCCTTCCCTTATCCATGTGTCTTCATATCAACAGCCTTCCCTTATCAACAGCCTTCCCTTATCCACGTGTCTTCATATCAACAGCCTTCCCTTATCAACAGCCTTCCCTTATCCACGTGTCTTCATATCAACAGCCTTCCCATATCCACGTGTCTTCACATCAACAGCCTTCCCTTATCCACGTGTCTTCATATCAACAGCCTTCCCATATCCACGTGTCTTCATATCAACAGCCTTCCCTTATCCACATGTCTTCATAACAACAGCCTTCCCTTATCCACGTGTCTTCATATCAACAGCCTTCCCTTATCAACAGCCTTCCCTTATCCACATGTCTTCATATCAACAGCCTTCCCTTATCAACAGCCTTCCCATATCCACGTGTCTTCATATCAACAGCCTTCCCTTATCCACATGTCTTCATATCAACAGCCTTCCCATATCCACATGTCTTCACATCAACAGCCTTCCCTTATCCACATGTCTTCACATCAACAGCCTTCCCTTATCCACGTGTCTTCATATCAACAGCCTTCCCATATCCACGTGTCTTCACATCAACAACCTTCCCATATCAACAGCCTTCCCTTATCCACGTGTCTTCATATCAACAGCCTTCCCTTATCAACAGCCTTCCCTTATCCTCGTGTGTTCATATCAACAGCCTTCCCTTATCCACGTGTCTTCATATCAACAGCCTTCCCTTATCCACGTGTCTTCACATCAACAGCCTTCCCTTATCCACGTGTCTTCATATCAACAGCCTTCCCTTATCCACGTGTCTTCACATCAACAGCCTTCCCTTATCCACTTGTCTTCATATCAACAGCCTTCCCTTATCCACGTGTCTTCATATCAACAGCCCTCCCTTATCCACGTGTCTTCATATCAACAGCCTTCCCATATCAACAGCCTTCCCATATCCACGTGTCTTCATATCAACACCCTTCCCATATCAACAGCCTTCCCTTATCCACGTGTCTTCATATCAACAGCCTTCCCTTATCCACGTGTCTTCATATCAACAGCCTTCCCTTATCCACGTGTCTTCATATCAACAGCCTTCCCTTATCCACATGTCTTCATATCAACAGCCTTCCCGTATCCACGTGTCTTCGTATCAACAGCCTTCCCTTATCCACGTGTCTTCATATCAACAGCCTTCCCTTATCCACGTGTCTTCACATCAACAGCCTTCCCTTATCCATGTGTCTTCATATCAACAGCCTTCCCTTATCAACAGCCTTCCCTTATCCACGTGTCTTCATATCAACAGCCTTCCCTTATCAACAGCCTTCCCTTATCCACGTGTCTTCATATCAACAGCCTTCCCTTATCCACGTGTCTTCATATCAACAGCCTTCCCATATCAACAGCCTTCCCTTATCCACGTGTCTTCATATCAACAGCCTTCCCTTATCCACGTGTCTTCATATCAACAGCCTTCCCTTATCCACGTGTCTTCATATCAACAGCCTTCCCTTATCCACGTGTCTTCATATCAACAGCCTTCCCGTATCCACGTGTCTTCATATCAACAGCCTTCCCTTATCCACGTGTCTTCATATCAACAGCCTTCCCTTATCCACGTGTCTTCACATCAACAGCCTTCCCTTATCCATGTGTCTTCATATCAACAGCCTTCCTTATCAACAGCCTTCCCTATCCATGTGTCTTCATATCAACAGCCTTCCCTTATCAACAGCCTTCCCTTATCCACATGTCTTCATATCAACAGCCTTCCCATATCAACAGCCTTCCCTTATCCACGTGTCTTCATATCAACAGCCTTCCCTTATCCACGTGTCTTCATATCAACAGCCTTCCCTTATCCATGTGTCTTCATATCAACAGCCTTCCCTTATCAACAGCCTTCCCTTATCCACGTGTCTTCATATCAACAGCCTTCCCTTATCAACAGCCTTCCCTTATCCACGTGTCTTCATATCAACAGCCTTCCCTTATCCACGTGTCTTCATATCAACAGCCTTCCCATATCCACGTGTCTTCATATCAACAGCCTTCCCTTATCCACGTGTCTTCATATCAACAGCCTTCCCTTATCCACGTGTCTTCACATCAACAGCCTTCCCTTATCCACGTGTCTTCATATCAACAGCCTTCCCTTATCCACGTGTCTTCACATCAACAGCCTTCCCTTATCCACGTGTCTTCATATCAACAGCCTTCCCTTATCCACGTGTCTTCATATCAACAGCCCTCCCTTATCCACGTGTCTTCATATCAACAGCCTTCCCATATCAACAGCCTTCCCATATCCACGTGTCTTCATATCAACAGCCTTCCCATATCAACAGCCTTCCCTTATCCACGTGTCTTCATATCAACAGCCTTCCCTTATCCACGTGTCTTCATATCAACAGCCTTCCCTTATCCACGTGTCTTCATATCAACAGCCTTCCCTTATCCACGTGTCTTCATATCAACAGCCTTCCCGTATCCACGCGTGTCTTCATATCAACAGCCTTCCCTTATCCACGTGTCTTCATATCAACAGCCTTCCCTTATCCACGTGTCTTCACATCAACAGCCTTCCCTTATCCATGTGTCTTCATATCAACAGCCTTCCCTTATCAACAGCCTTCCCTTATCCATGTGTCTTCATATCAACAGCCTTCCCTTATCAACAGCCTTCCCTTATCCACGTGTCTTCATATCAACAGCCTTCCCATATCAACAGCCTTCCCTTATCCACGTGTCTTCATATCAACAGCCTTCCCTTATCCACGTGTCTTCATATCAACAGCCTTCCCTTATCCACGTGTCTTCATATCAACAGCCTTCCCTTATCCACGTGTCTTCATATCAACAGCCTTCCCTTATCCACGTGTCTTCATATCAACAGCCTTCCCGTATCCACGTGTCTTCATATCAACAGCCTTCCCTTATCCACGTGTCTTCATATCAACAGCCTTCCCTTATCCACGTGTCTTCACATCAACAGCCTTCCCTTATCCATGTGTCTTCATATCAACAGCCTTCCCTTATCAACAGCCTTCCCTTATCCATGTGTCTTCATATCAACATCCTTCCCTTATCAACAGCCTTCCCTTATCCACGTGTCTTCATATCAACAGCCTTCCCTTATCAACAGCCTTCCCTTATCCACGTGTCTTCATATCAACAGCCTTCCCTTATCCACGTGTCTTCATATCAACAGCCTTCCCTTATCCACGTGTCTTCACATCAACAGCCTTCCCTTATCCATGTGTCTTCATATCAACAGCCTTCCCTTATCAACAGCCTTCCCTTATCCACGTGTCTTCATATCAACAGCCTTCCCTTATCAACAGCCTTCCCTTATCCACGTGTCTTCATATCAACAGCCTTCCCTTATCCACGTGTCTTCATATCAACAGCCTTCCCATATCCACGTGTCTTCATATCAACAGCCTTCCCTTATCCACGTGTCTTCATATCAACAGCCTTCCCTTATCCACGTGTCTTCACATCAACAGCCTTCCCTTATCCACGTGTCTTCATATCAACAGCCTTCCCTTATCCACGTGTCTTCACATCAACAGCCTTCCCTTATCCACGTGTCTTCATATCAACAGCCTTCCCTTATCCACGTGTCTTCATATCAACAGCCCTCCCTTATCCACGTGTCTTCATATCAACAGCCTTCCCATATCAACAGCCTTCCCATATCCACGTGTCTTCACATCAACAGCCTTCCCTTATCCACGTGTCTTCATATCAACAGCCTTCCCTTATCAACAGCCTTCCCTTATCCACATGTCTTCATATCAACAGCCTTCCCTTATCAACAGCCTTCCCATATCCACGTGTCTTCATATCAACAGCCTTCCCTTATCCACATGTCTTCATATCAACAGCCTTCCCATATCCACATGTCTTCACATCAACAGCCTTCCCTTATCCACATGTCTTCACATCAACAGCTTTCCCTTATCCACGTGTCTTCATATCAACAGCCTTCCCATATCCACGTGTCTTCACATCAACAACCTTCCCATATCAACAGCCTTCCCTTATCCACGTGTCTTCATATCAACAGCCTTCCCTTATCAACAGCCTTCCCTTATCCTCGTG
The DNA here is from genome assembly GCF_034236695.1 of Oncorhynchus nerka. Classification (NCBI taxonomy): domain Eukaryota; kingdom Metazoa; phylum Chordata; class Actinopteri; order Salmoniformes; family Salmonidae; genus Oncorhynchus; species Oncorhynchus nerka. The sequence goes on from NW_027040480.1 coordinate 19,340, forward strand.
TGTTCATATCAACAGCCTTCCCTTATCCACGTGTCTTCACATCAACAGCCTTCCCATATCAACAGCCTTCCCTTATCCACGTGTCTTCATATCAACAGCCTTCCCTTATCCACGTGTCTTCACATCAACAGCCTTCCCTTATCCACGTGTCTTCATATCAACAGCCTTCCCTTATCCACGTGTCTTCACATCAACAGCCTTCCCTTATCCACTTGTCTTCATATCAACAGCCTTCCCTTATCCACGTGTCTTCATATCAACAGCCCTCCCTTATCCACGTGTCTTCATATCAACAGCCTTCCCATATCAACAGCCTTCCCATATCCACGTGTCTTCATATCAACACCCTTCCCATATCAACAGCCTTCCCTTATCCACGTGTCTTCATATCAACAGCCTTCCCTTATCCACGTGTCTTCATATCAACAGCCTTCCCTTATCCACGTGTCTTCATATCAACAGCCTTCCCTTATCCACGTGTCTTCATATCAACAGCCTTCCCGTATCCACGTGTCTTCATATCAACAGCCTTCCCTTATCCACGTGTCTTCATATCAACAGCCTTCCCTTATCCACGTGTCTTCACATCAACAGCCTTCCCTTATCCATGTGTCTTCATATCAACAGCCTTCCCTTATCAACAGCCTTCCCTTATCCACGTGTCTTCATATCAACAGCCTTCCCTTATCAACAGCCTTCCCTTATCCACGTGTCTTCATATCAACAGCCTTCCCTTATCCACGTGTCTTCATATCAACAGCCTTCCCATATCAACAGCCTTCCCTTATCCACGTGTCTTCATATCAACAGCCTTCCCTTATCCACGTGTCTTCATATCAACAGCCTTCCCTTATCCACGTGTCTTCATATCAACAGCCTTCCCTTATCCACGTGTCTTCATATCAACAGCCTTCCCGTATCCACGTGTCTTCATATCAACAGCCTTCCCTTATCCACGTGTCTTCATATCAACAGCCTTCCCTTATCCACGTGTCTTCACATCAACAGCCTTCCCTTATCCATGTGTCTTCATATCAACAGCCTTCCCTTATCAACAGCCTTCCCTTATCCATGTGTCTTCATATCAACAGCCTTCCCTTATCAACAGCCTTCCCTTATCCACATGTCTTCATATCAACAGCCTTCCCTTATCAACAGCCTTCCCTTATCCACGTGTCTTCATATCAACAGCCTTCCCTTATCCACGTGTCTTCATATCAACAGCCTTCCCATATCAACAGCCTTCCCTTATCCACGTGTCTTCATATCAACAGCCTTCCCTTATCCACGTGTCTTCATATCAACAGCCTTCCCTTATCCATGTGTCTTCATATCAACAGCCTTCCCTTATCAACAGCCTTCCCTTATCCACGTGTCTTCATATCAACAGCCTTCCCTTATCAACAGCCTTCCCATATCCACGTGTCTTCATATCAACAGCCTTCCCTTATCCACGTGTCTTCATATCAACAGCCTTCCCATATCCACGTGTCTTCATATCAACAGCCTTCCCTTATCCACGTGTCTTCATATCAACAGCCTTCCCTTATCCACGTGTCTTCACATCAACAGCCTTCCCTTATCCACGTGTCTTCATATCAACAGCCTTCCCTTATCCACGTGTCTTCACATCAACAGCCTTCCCTTATCCACGTGTCTTCATATCAACAGCCTTCCCTTATCCACGTGTCTTCATATCAACAGCCCTCCCTTATCCACGTGTCTTCATATCAACAGCCTTCCCATATCAACAGCCTTCCCATATCCACGTGTCTTCATATCAACAGCCTTCCCATATCAACAGCCTTCCCTTATCCACGTGTCTTCATATCAACAGCCTTCCCTTATCCACGTGTCTTCATATCAACAGCCTTCCCTTATCCACGTGTCTTCATATCAACAGCCTTCCCTTATCCACGTGTCTTCATATCAACAGCCTTCCCGTATCCACGTGTCTTCATATCAACAGCCTTCCCTTATCCACGTGTCTTCATATCAACAGCCTTCCCTTATCCACGTGTCTTCACATCAACAGCCTTCCCTTATCCATGTGTCTTCATATCAACAGCCTTCCCTTATCAACAGCCTTCCCTTATCCATGTGTCTTCATATCAACAGCCTTCCTTATCAACAGCCTTCCCTTATCCACGTGTCTTCATATCAACAGCCTTCCCATATCAACAGCCTTCCCTTATCCACGTGTCTTCATATCAACAGCCTTCCCTTATCCACGTGTCTTCATATCAACAGCCTTCCCTATCCACGTGTCTTCATATCAACAGCCTTCCCTTATCCACGTTTCATATCAACAGCCTATCCACGTGTCTTCATATCCAACAGCCTTCCCTTATCCACGTGTCTTCATATCAACAGCCTTCCCTTATCCACGTGTCTTCATATCAACAGCCTTCCCTTATCCACGTGTCTTCATATCAACAGCCTTCCCTTATCCACGTGTCTTCATATCAACAGCCTTCCCTTATCTTCATATCAACAGCCTTCCCTTATCAACAGCCTTCCCTTATCCATGTGTCTTCATATCAACATCCTTCCCTTATCAACAGCCTTCCCTTATCCACGTGTCTTCATATCAACAGCCTTCCCTTATCAACAGCCTTCCCTTATCCACGTGTCTTCATATCAACAGCCTTCCCTTATCCACGTGTCTTCACATCAACAGCCTTCCCTTATCCATGTGTCTTCATATCAACAGCCTTCCCTTATCAACAGCCTTCCCTTATCCACGTGTCTTCATATCAACAGCCTTCCCTTATCAACAGCCTTCCCTTATCCACGTGTCTTCATATCAACAGCCTTCCCATATCAACAGCCTTCCCTTATCCACGTGTCTTCATATCAACAGCCTTCCCTTATCCACGTGTCTTCATATCAACAGCCTTCCCTTATCCACGTGTCTTCATATCAACAGCCTTCCCTTATCCACGTGTCTTCATATCAACAGCCTTCCCTTATCCACGTGTCTTCATATCAACAGCCTTCCCGTATCCACGTGTCTTCATATCAACAGCCTTCCCTTATCCACGTGTCTTCATATCAACAGCCTTCCCTTATCCACGTGTCTTCACATCAACAGCCTTCCCTTATCCATGTGTCTTCATATCAACAGCCTTCCCATCAACAGCCTTCCCTTATCCATGTGTCTTCATATCAACATCCTTCCCTTATCAACAGCCTTCCCTTATCCACGTGTCTTCATATCAACAGCCTTCCCGTTATCAACAGCCTTCCCTTATCCACGTGTCTTCATATCAACAGCCTTCCCTTATCCACGTGTCTTCATATCAACAGCCTTCCCATATCAACAGCCTTCCCTTATCCACGTGTCTTCATATCAACAGCCTTCCTTATCCACGTGTCTTCATATCAACAGCCTTCCCTTATCCACGTGTCTTCACATCAACAGCCTTCCCTTATCCATGTGTCTTCATATCAACAGCCTTCCCTTATCAACAGCCTTCCCTTATCCACGTGTCTTCATATCAACAGCCTTCCCTTATCAACAGCCTTCCCTTATCCACGTGTCTTCATATCAACAGCCTTCCCTTATCCACGTGTCTTCATATCAACAGCCTTCCCATATCCACGTGTCTTCATATCAACAGCCTTCCCTTATCCACGTGTCTTCATATCAACAGCCTTCCCTTATCCACGTGTCTTCACATCAACAGCCTTCCCTTATCCACGTGTCTTCATATCAACAGCCTTCCCTTATCCACGTGTCTTCACATCAACAGCCTTCCCTTATCCACGTGTCTTCATATCAACAGCCCTCCCTTATCCACGTGTCTTCATATCAACAGCCTTCCCATATCCACGTGTCTTCATATCAACAGCCTTCCCTTATCCACGTGTCTTCACATCAACAGCCTTCCCTTATCCACGTGTCTTCATATCAACAGCCTTCCCTTATCCACGTGTCTTCATATCAACAGCCTTCCCTTATCCACGTGTCTTCATATCAACAGCCCTCCCTTATCAACAGCCTTCCCTTATCCACGTGTCTTCATATCAACAGCCTTCCCGTATCAACAGCCTTCCCTTATCCATGTGTCTTCATATCAACAGCCTTCCCTTATCCACGTGTCTTCATATCAACAGCCTTCCCATATCAATAGCCTTCCCTTATCCATGTGTCTTCATATCAACAGCCTTCCCTTATCCACGTGTCTTCATATCAACAGCCTTCCCATATCAACAGCCTTCCCTTATCCACGTGTCTTCATATCAACAGCCTTCCCTTATCCACGTGTCTTCATATCAACAGCCTTCCCTTATCCACGTGTCTTCATATCAACAGCCTTCCCTTATCCACGTGTCTCCATATCAACAGCCTTCCCTTATCCACGTGTCTTCATATCAACAGCCTTCCCTTATCCACGTGTCTTCATATCAACAGCCTTCCCTTATCCACGTGTCTTCATATCAACAGCCTTCCCTTATCCACGTGTCTTCATATCAACAGCCTTCCCTTATCCACGTGTCTTCATATCAACAGCCTTCCCTTATCCACGTGTCTTCATATCAACAGCCTTCCCTTATCCACGTGTCTTCATATCAACAGCCTTCCCATATCCACGTGTCTTCATATCAACAGCCTTCCCTTATCCACGTGTCTTCATATCAACAGCCTTCCCTTATCCACGTGTCTTCATATCAACAGCCTTCCCTTATCCACGTGTCTTCATATCAACAGCCTTCCCTTATCCACGTGTCTTCATATCAACAGCCTTCCCTTATCCATGTGTCTTCATATCAACAGCCTTCCCTTATCAACAGCCTTCCCTTATCCACGTGTCTTCATATCAACAGCCTTCCCTTATCCACGTGTCTTCATATCAACAGCCTTCCCATATCCACGTGTCTTCACATCAACAGCCTTCCCTTATCCACGTGTCTTCATATCAACAGCCTTCCCATATCCACGTGTCTTCATATCAACAGCCTTGCCTTATCCACATGTCTTCATATCAACAGCCTTCCCTTATCAACAGCCTTCCCATATCCACGTGTCTTCATATCAACAGCCTTCCCATATCAACAGCCTTCCCTTATCCACGTGTCTTCATATCAACAGCCTTCCCTTATCCACGTGTCTTCATATCAACAGCCTTCCCTTATCAACAACCTTCCCTTATCAACAGAATATCACTCTCTCTATGTAACAGAATATCACTCTCTTTATATAACAGAATATCACTCTCTCTATGTAACAGAATATCTTTATCTTTATCGTTCTTGTTACCTACCCTCTCTTCCCTGAGATGCTCCAGAAGACAATGGGGTCAGGGAGGAAGGGGAGAGAAGAGAAGTCATGACACAATGGGCTCAGGGAAGAAGTAGAGAAGAGAAGGGAATTCATGAGATAATGGGGTCAGGAAGGAAGGGGAGAGAAGATAATAGAATTCATGAGATAATGGGGTCAGGAAGGAAGGGGAGAGAAGAGAGGAGAATTCATGAGATAATGGGGTCAGGGAGGAAGGGGAGAGAAGAGAAGAGAATTCATGAGATAATGGGGTCAGGGAGGAAGGGGAGAGAAGAGAAGAGAAATCATAAAATAATGGGGTCAGGGGGAGATTGATCGAGAAGAGAAGAGAAATCATGAGACAATGGGGTCAGGGAAGGAGGGATAGGGACCTGGGCCGTTGCACCACCTAGATGTCCCCTGTCTATCCCCATCAATATGTCCCCTGTCTACCCCCAACAATATGTCCCCTGTCTGCCCCCAACAAGATGTCCCCTGTCTACCCCCATCAATATGTCCCCTGTCTACCAACTACAAGATGTCCCCTGTCTACCCCATCAATATGTCCCATGTCTACCCCCTACAAGATGTCCCTGTCTACCCCAACAAGATGTCCCCTGTCTACCACCAACACAATGTCCCTGTCTACCTCCAACAAGATGTCCCTGTCTACCAACAACAATATATCCCTGTCTACCCCAAAATATGTCTCCTGTCTACCTCCAACAAGATGTCCCCTGTCTACCCCAACAATATGTCCCCTGTCTACCCCCAAAAATATGTCTCCAGTCTACCACCAACAATATGTCCCCTGTCTACCCCCCAACAAGATGTCCCCTGTCTACCCCCCCAACAATATGTCTCCTGTCTTCCCCCAACAAGATGTCCTCTGTCTACCCCCAACAAGATGTCCTCTGTCTACTCCCAACAAGATGTCCCCTGTCTACCCCCAACAAGATGTCCCTGTCTACTCCCAACAATATGTCTCCTGTCTACTCCAACAAGATGTCCTCTGTCTACCCCAACAAGATGTCCCCTGTCTACCCCCGGGATACACTCAGCACTCAGCAACATGTGCCGTCCTGGTAGCAGTCAGGAGGGAGACAGCTGTCTTCATGAATGATGTTTGTTGGTTTAATAAAGTGTCAGGTCAGACAGTCTTCACCAGTGTGTGTGTGTGTGTGTGTGTATGTGTGTGTGTGTGTGTGTATGTGTGTATGTGTGTATGTGTGTATGTGTATGTGTATGTGTGTGTGTGTGTGTGTGTGTGTGTGTGTGTGTACATGCATGGATGTGTGTCCAATGCTCCGTGCATTTGGGTGCTTTCTTGTTTCCGTGTGTGTGTGTGAGTGTATGTGTATATGTGTGTGTGTGTGTGTGTGTATGTGTGTGTGTATGCCTGTGTGCGTGCGCGTGTGCACATGTGTGTGTGTGTTTCTTTGAGATCTATATTTAACCAGGCATCACAGGGTGAGTTAGAGTTTCTCTCCAAGTAGGTCACAATAGATGATCTGAAACACAATATATATATATATATTTAACCAGGGAAACAGGGATTAGACACAACACAACTACACAACAACTACACAACAACTACACAACAACTACACAACACAACTACACAACAACTACACAACAACTACACAATACAACTACACAACACAACTACACAACAACTACACAACAACTACACAATACAACTACACAACAACTACACAACAACTACACAACAACTACACAACACAACTACACAACACAACTACACAACAACTACACAATACAACTACACAACACAACTACACAATACAACTACACAATACAACTACAGAACACAACTACACAATACAACTACACTATACAACTACACATACAACTACAGAACACAACTAACACACCATAATAACTACAGAACACAACTACACAACAACTACACAACAACTACACAATACAACTACACAACACAACTGCACAATAAACTACACAACAACCACTAAATAACCATGTCACATAATAACAACTACACAACACAACTACACAACACAACTAACAACTACAACACAACTACACAACACAGAATAACAGAACAACTACACAACACAACTACAACAGCCAAACTACACAATACAACTACACAACACAACTACAGAACAACTACACAACACAACTACACAACACAACTACACAACAACTACACAACAACTACACAACAACTACACAATACAACTACACAACACAACTACACAACAACTACACAACAACTACACAACAACTACACAACACAACTACACAACCCAACTACACAACACAACTACACAACAACTACACAACAACTACACAACAACTACACAACACAACTACACAACACAACTACACAACAACTACACAACAACTACACAATACAACTACACAACACAACTACACAACAACTACACAACAACTACACAATACAACTACACAACAACTACACAACAACTACACAACAACTACACAACACAACTACACAACACAACTACACAACAACTACACAACAACTACACAATACAACTACACAACACAACTACACAATACAACTACACAATACAACTACAGAACACTACTACACAATACAACTACACTATACAACTACACAACACAACACCACAACAACTACACAATACAACTACACAACACAACTACACAACACAACTACACAACAACTACACAACAACTACACAACACACCTACACAATACAACTACACAACACAACTACACAACAACTACACAACAACTACACAATACAACTACACAACACAACTACACAACACAACTACACAACAACTACACAACAACTACACAATACAACTACACAACACAACTACACAATACAACTACACAATACAACTACACAACAACTACACAACATAGCTACACAACACAACTACACAACAACTACACAACATAGCTACACAATACAACTACACAACACAACTACACAACACAACTACACAATACAACTACACAATACAACTACAGAACACAACTACACAATACAATTCACACAATACAACTATACAATACAACTACAGAACACAACTACACAATACAACTACAGAACACAACTACACAACAACTACACAACAACTACACAATACAACTACACAATACAACTACAGAACACAACTACACAACACAACTACACAACATAGCTACACAATACAACTACACAATACAACTACACACAATACAACTACACAAAATAACTACACAATACAACTACAATACAACTACACAATATAGCTACACAATACAACTACACAATACAACTACACAACCACAACTTAACAACACAACTACACAACACAACTACACAATACAACTACACAATACAACTACATACAACATAGCTACACAATACAACTACACAATACAACTACAATATTAACACAACTACACAACACAACTACACAACATAGCTACACAATACAACTACACAATACAACTACACAACACAACTACACAATACAACTACACAATACAACTACACAACACAACTAGCACAATACAACTACAGAACACAACTACACAATACAACTACACAACCCAACTACACATCACAACTACACAACCCAACTACAACACAACTACACAATACAACTACACAACAACTACACAACACAACTACACAATACAAATACACAATACAACTACACAACACAACTACACAACACAACTACACATCACAACTACACAAAACAACTACACAACCATTAACTACAAACACAACTGCACTACACAACTACTACACAACACAACATATACACAACACAACTGCACTACACAACAACTACACAACACAATTACACAACACAACTACACAACCCAACTACACAACCCAACTACAGAACTACACAGCACAACTACACAACACAACACAACTACACATCACAACTACACAACACAACTGCACTACACAACTACTACACAACACAACATCTACACAACACAACTACACAAAACAACTACACAAGACAAGACAAGAGAAACACAGGGTGTGTGTTCAGCAGGACACACCGGTTTTGGAAAGTTCACATAGTAATACATTATAATATAGAACAAGCGTATCGAACACGGTGAACAACGAATCAGTTC
>NW_027040480.1:29231-63439 GCF_034236695.1 Oncorhynchus nerka
CATTTGAACATGTAGAGTTTTGTAATCAGTGTGAATGAGGCGTCTGAGTCACGTTCAGTTGCAAATGTTGTGTCTGATAATGAGCGGCATTTGAACATGTAGAGTTTTGTAATCAGTGAATGAGACGCTCTGGGTCACTGCTCAGTTACCAAATGTTGTGTCTGATAATAACTGGCATTTGAACATGTAGAGTTTTGTAATCAGTGTGAATGAGACGTCCAATAATGCTCAGTTACCAAATGTTGTGTCTGATAATGAACGGCATTTGAACATGTAGAGTTTTGTAATCAGTGTGAATTGAGACGTCTGGGTCACGTTCAGTTACCAAATGTTGTGTCTGATAATGAACGCATTTGAACAGTTTTGTAAGAGTTTTGTACGCTCAGTTCAAAGTGTGAATGAGATCGTCTGGGTCACGTCCAGTTACCAAATGTTGTGTCTGATAATGAACGGCATTTTGAACATGTAGAGTTTTGTAATCAGTGTGAATGAGACGCCTGGGTCACGCTCAGTTACCAAATGTTGTGTCTGATAATGAACGGCATTTGAACATGTAGAGTTTTGTAATCAGTGTGAATGAGACGTCTGGGTCACGTTCAGTTACCAAATGTTGCTGTCTGATAATGAACGGCATTTGAACATGTAGAGTTTTGTAATCAGTGTGAATGAGACGCCTGGGTCAATGCTCAGTTACCAAATGTTGTGTCTGATAATGAACGGCATTTGAACATGTAGAGTTTTGTAATCAGTGTGAATGAGACGGGTCTGGGTCACGTTCAGTTACCAAATGTTGTGTCTGATAATGAACGGCATTTGAACATGTAGAGTTTTGTAATCAGTGTGAATGAGATGTTGGGTCACGTTCAGTTACCAAATGTTGTGTCTGATAATGAACGGCATTTGAAACATGTAGAGTTTTGTAATCAGTGAATGAGACGCCTGGGGTCATGCTCAGTTACCAAATGTTGCTAAACTGATTCGTTGTTCACCGTGTTCGATACGCTTGTTCTATATTATAATGTATTACTATGTGAACTTTCCAAACCGGTGTGTCCTGCTGAACACACACCCTGTGTTTCTCTTGTCTTGTCTTGTGTAGTTGTTTTGTGTAGTTGTGTTGTGTAGATGTTGTGTTGTGTAGTAGTTGTGTAGTGCAGTTGTGTTGTGTAGTTGGATGATGTGTTGTGTTGTGTAGTTGTGCTGTGTAGTTCTGTAGTTGGGTTGTGTAGTTGGGCTGTGTAGTTGGGTTGTGTAGTTGTGTTGTGTAATTGTTGTGTAGTTGTTGTGTAGTGCAGTTGTGTTGTGTATATGTTGTGTTGTAGTAGTTGTGTAGTGCAGTTGTGTTGTGTAGTTGTGTAGTTGTTTTGTGTAGTTGTGATGTGTAGTTGTGTTGTGTAGTTGTGTTGTGTAGTTGTATTGTGTATTTGTATTGTGTAGTTGTGTTGTGTAGTTGTTGTGTAGTTGTATTGTGTAGTTGTGTTGTGTAGTTGGGTGTGTAGTTGTGATGTGTAGTTGGGTTGTGTAGTTGTATTGTGTAGTTGTGTTCTGTAGTTGTATTGTGTAGTTGTGTTGTGTAGTTGTATTGTGTAGTTGTATTGTGTAGTTGTGTTGTGTAGTTGTATTGTGTAGTTGTATTGTGTAGCTATGTTGTGTAGTTGTGTTGTGTAGTTGTGTTGTGTAGTTGTATTGTGTAGTTGTATTGTGTAGCTATGTTGTGTAGTTGTATTGTGTAGTTGTATTTGTGTAGTTGTGTTGTGTAGTTGTGGTGTGTAGTTGTATTGTGTAGTTGTATTGTGTAGTATGTTGTGTAGTTGTATTGTGTAGTTGTATTGTGTAGTTGTATTGTGTAGTTGTATTGTGTAGTTGTATTGTGTAGCTATGTTGTGTAGTTGTATTGTGTAGTTGTATTGTGTAGTTGTATTGTGTAGTTGTTGTGTAGCTATGTTGTGTAGTTGTGTTGTGTAGTTGTGTTCTGTAGTTGTATTGTGTAGTTGTATTGTGTAGTTGTGTTGTGTAGTTGTATTGTGTAGTTGTGTTGTGTAGTTGTTGTGTAGTTGTATTGTGTAGTTGTATTTGTAGTTGTGTTGTGTAGTTGTGTGTTGTGTAGTTGTTGTGTAGCTATGCTTGTGTAGTTGTATTGTGTAGTTGTATTGTGTAGTTGTGTTGTGTAGTTGTATTGTGTAGTTGTATTGTGTAGTTGTGTTGTGTAGTTGTATTGTGTAGTTGTATTGTGTAGTTGTATTGTGTAGCTGTGTTGTGTAGTTGTGTTGTGTAGTTGTTGTGTAGCTATGTTGTGTAGTTGTATTGTGTAGTTGTTGTGTTGTGTAGTTGTGTTGTGTAGTTGTGTTGTGTAGTTGTATTGTGTAGTTGTGTTGTGTAGTTGTTGTGTAGTTGTGTTCTGTAGTTGTATTGTGTAGTTGTATTGTGTAGTTGTTGTGTAGTTGTTGTGTAGTTGTGTTCTGTAGTTGTATTGTGTAGTTGTGTTCTGTAGTTGTATTGTGTAGTTGTATTGTGTAGTTGTATTGTGTAGTTGTGTTCTGTAGTTGTATTGTGTAGTTGTATTGTGTAGTTGTGTTGTGTAGTTGTGTTGTGTAGTTGTATTGTGTAGCTATGTTGTGTAGTTGTTGTGTAGTTGTGTTGTGTAGCTATGTTGTGTAGTTGTGTTGTGTAGTTGTATTGTGTAGCTATGTTGTGTAGTTGTTGTGTAGTTGTGTTTGTAGTATGTGTAGTTGTTGTGTAGTTGTAGTTGCTGTGTAGTTGTATTGTGTAGTTGTGTTGTGTAGTTATTGTGTAGTTGTTGTGTGTTGTTGTGTAGTTGTGTTGTGTAGTTGTATTGTGTAGTTGTTGTGTAGTTGTTGTGTAGTTGTGTTGTGTAGTTGTATTGTGTAGGTGTGTTGTGTAGTTGTTGTGTAGTTGTTGTGTAGTTGTTGTGTAGTTGTGTTGTGTAGTTGTGTTGTGTAGTTGTATTGTGTAGTTGTTGTGTAGTTGTGTTGTGTAGTTGTATAGTGTATTTGTATTGTGTAGTAGTGTTCTGTAGTTGTATTGTGTAGTTGTATTGTGTAGTTGTGTTGTGTAGTTGTATTGTGTAGTTGTTGTGTAGTTGTTGTGTAGTTGTGTTGTGTAGTTGTGTTGTGTAGTTGTTGTGTAGTTGTTGTGTAGTTGTTGTGTAGTTGTATTGTGTAGTTGTTGTGTAGTTGTTGTGTAGTTGTGTTGTGTAGTTGTATTGTAGTTGTTGTGCAGTTGTTGTGTAGTTGTGTTGTGTAGTTGTTGTGTAGTTGTTGTGTAGTTGTTGTGTAGTTGTGTTGTGTAGTTGGGTTGTGTAGTTGTGTTGTGTAGTTGTTGTGTGTAGTTGTATTGTGTAGTTGTTGTGTAGTTGTTGTGTAGTTGTTGTGTAGTTGTGTTGTGTAGTTGTGTTGTGTAGTTGTTCTGTAGTTGTGTTGTGTAGTTGTATTGTGTAGTTGTGTAGTTGTGTTGTGTAGTTGTGTTGTGTAGTTGTTCTGTAGTTGTGTTGTGTAGTTGTATTGTGTAGTTGTGTAGTTGTGTTGTGTAGTTGTGTTGTGTAGTTGTTGTGTAGTTGTTGTGTAGTTGTTGTGTAGTTGTGTTCTGTAGTTGTATTGTGTAGTTGTATTGTGTAGTTGTGTTGTGTAGTTGTATTGTGTAGTTGTTGTGTAGTTGTTGTGTAGTTGTGTTGTGTAGTTCTGTTGTGTAGTTGTTGTGTAGTTGTTGTGTAGTTGTGTTGTGTCTAATCCCTGTTTCCCTGGTTAAATATATATATATATTGTCTTTCAGATCATCTATTGTGACCTACTTGGAGAGAAACTCTAACTCACCCTGTGATGCCTGGTTAAATATAGCTCTCAAAGAAACACACACACACATGTGCACACGCGCACGCACACAGGCATACACACACACATACACACACACACACACACACATATACACATACACTCACACACACACGGAAACAAGAAAGCACCCAAATGCACGGAGCATTGGACACACATCCATGCATGTACACACACACACACACACACACACACACACACACACACACACACACATACACATACACATACACACATACACACATACACACATACACACACACACACACACATACACACACACACACACACACACTGGTGAAGACTGTCTGACCTGACACTTTATTAAACCAACAAACATCATTCATGAAGACAGCTGTCTCCTCCTGACTGCTACCAGGACGGCACATGTTGCTGAGTGCTGAGTGTATCCCCGGGGGTAGACAGGGGACATCTTGTTGGGGTAGACAGAGGACATCTTGTTGGAGTAGACAGGAGACATATTGTTGGAGAGTAGACAGGGGACATCTTGTTGGGGGTAGACAGGGGACATCTTGTTGGGAGTAGACAGAGGACATCTTGTTGGGGGGTAGACAGAGGACATCTTGTTGGGGGTAGACAGGAGACATATTGTTGGGGGAAGACAGGGGACATCTTTTTGGGGTAGACAGGGGACATCTTGTTGGGGGGACAGGGGACATATTGATGGGGGTAGACAGGGGACATTTTGTTGGGGGTAGACAGGAGACATCTTGTTGGGGGTAGACAGGGGACATCTTGTGGGGTAGACAGGGGACATATTGTTGGGGGTAGACAGAGGACATCTTGTTGGGGGGTAGACAGAGGACATCTTGTTGGGGGTAGACAGGGGACATATTGTTGGGGGTAGACAGGGGACATCTTGTTGGGGGTAGACAGAGGACATCTCGTTGGGGGTAGACAGAGGACATCTCGTTGGGGAGTAGACAGAGGACATCTCGTTGGGGGGTAGACAGAGGACATCTTGTTGGGGGGTAGACAGGGGACATATTGTTGGTGGTAGACAGGGGACATCTTGTTGGGGGTAGACAGGGGACATATTGATATTAATAGACAGGGGACATCTTGTTGGGAGGTAGACAGGAGACATCTTGTTGGGGGTAGACAGGGGACATATTGTTGGGGGTAGACAGGGGACATAATGATGGGGTAGACAGGGGACATCTTGTAGGGGGTAGACAGGGGACATCTTGTAGGGGGTAGACAGGGACATATTGATGGGGGTGTAGACAGGGAACATATTGATGGCAGAACAGGGGACATCTTGTTGGGGGGTAGACAGGGGACATCTTGTTGGGGGTAGAAGAGACATCTTGTTGGGGGTAGACAGGATGACATCTTGTTGGGGTTAGACAGGGGACATCTTGTAGGGGGTAGACAGGGGACATCTTATTAGGGGTAGACAGGGACATCTTGTTGGGGGGTAGACAGGGGACATATTTGATGGGGGGGTAGACAGGGGACATCTTGTTGGGGGTAGACAGGAGACATCTTGTTGGGGGTAGACAGAGGACATCTTGTTGGGGGTAGACAGAGGACATCTTGTTGGGGGTAGACAGGAGACATCTTGTTGGGGGTAGACAGGGACATCTTGTAGGGGGGTAGACAGGGGACATCTTATTAGGGGTAGACAGGGGACATCTTGTTGGGGGGTAGACAGGGGACATATTTGATGGGGTAGACAGGGGACATCTTGTTGGGGTAGACAGGAGACATCTTGTTGGGGGGGTAGACAGGGACATCTTGTTGGGGTTAGACAGGGGACATCTTGTTGGGGTAGACAGGGGACATCTTGTTGGGGGTAGACAGGAGACATCTTGTTGGGGTAGACAGAGGACATATTTATGGGGGTAGACAGGGGACATCTTGTTGGGGGTAGACAGGGACATCTTGTTGGGGGGGTAGACAGGGGACATTTGTTGGGGGTGTACAGGGGACATATTGTTGGGGGTAGACAGGGGACATCTTGTTGGGGGGTAGACAGGGGACATATTGTTGGGGGTAGACAGAGAGGACATCTCGTTGGGGGGTAGACAGAGGACATCTCGTTGGGGGTAGACAGGGGACATATTGATGGGGGTAGACAGGAGACATATTGATGTGGGTAGACAGGAGACATCTTGTAGGGCTAGACAGGGGACATCTTGTAGGGGGTAGACAGGAGACATCTTTTGGTGGTAGACAGAGGACATCTTGTTGGGGGGTGACAGGGGACATCTTATTAGGGGTAGACAGGGGACATCTTGTTGGGGGGTAGACAGGGACATATTGTTGGGGGTAGACAGGGGACATATTGATGGGGGTAGACAGGGGACATATTGATGGGGGTAGATAGGGGACATATTGATGGGGGTAGACAGGCGACATATTGATGGGGTAGACAGGGGACATCTTGTTGGGGGTAGACAGGGACATCTTGTTGGGGGTAGACAGAGGACATCTTGTTGGGGGTAGACAGGAGACATCTTGTTGGGGGTAGACAGGGGACATCTTTAGGGCTAGACAGGGGACATCTTGTTGGGGTATTTAGACAGGGGACATCTTTGGGGGGTAGACAGGGGACATCTTGTTGGGGGGTAGACAGGGGAAATTTTGTTGGGGGGTAGACAGGGGACATATTGTTGGGGGTAGACAGGGGACATATTGATGGGGGTAGACAGGGGACATATTGATGGGGGTAGACAGGGGACATATTGATGTGGGTAGACAGGAGACATCTTTTTGGTGGTAGACAGGGGAAATCTTGTTGGGATTAGACAGAGGACATCTTGTTGGGGGGTAGACATGGGACATCTTTTGGGTGTAGACAGGGGACATCTTGTAGGGGGTAGACAGGGGCCATATTGATGGGGTAGACAGGGGACATATTGATTGGGTAGACAGGGGACATCTTGTAGGGGGTAGACAGGGACATATTGATGGGGGTAGACAGGGGACATATTGATGGGGTAGACAGGGGACATCTTGTTGGGGGTAGACAGAGGACATCTTGTTGGGGGTAGACAGAGGACATCTTGTTGGGGTAGACAGGAGACATGTTTGTGGGGGGTAGACAGGGGACATCTTGTTGGGGTGACAGGGGACATCTTGTTGGGGGTAGACAGGTCTAATCTTGTTGGGGTAGACAGAGGACATATTTATGGGGGTAGGACAGGGGACATCTTGTTGGGGGGTAGACAGGGGACATCTTGTTGGGGGTAGACAGGGGACATTTTGTTGGGGGGTAGACAGGGGACATATTGTTGGGGGTAGACAGGGGACATATTGATGGGGGTAGACAGGGGACATATTGATGGGGGTAGACAGGAGACATATTGATGTGGGTAGACAGGAGACATCTTGTAGGGGCTAGACAGGGGACATCTTGTAGGGGGTAGACAGGAGACATCTTTTTGGTGGTAGACAGAGGACATCTTGTTGGGGGGTACACACATGGGACATCTTACAGGGGGTAGACATGGGCCATATTGATGGGGGTAGACAGGGCCATATTGATGGGGGTGACAGGGGACATCTTGTAGGGGGTAGACAGGGGACATATTGATGGGGGTAGACAGGGGACATATTGATGGGGTAGACTGGGGGGACATCTTGTTGGGGTAGACAGGGGATCTTGTTGGGGGTAGACAGAGGACATTTTGTTGGGGGTAGACAGAGGACATCTTGTTGGGGGGGGTAGACATGGGACATCTTGTTGGGGGTAGACAGAGGACATCTTGTTGGGGGTAGACAGAGGACATCTTGTTGGGGGTAGACAGGGACATTGTGTTAGGAGACAGGGGACATCTTGTTAGGGGGTAGACAGGGGACATCTTGTTGGGAGTAGACAGAGGACATCTTGTTGGGGGGTAGACAGGGGACATATTGTTGGTGGTAGACAGGAGACATATTTTTGGGGGTAGACAGGGGACATATTGTTGGTGGTAGACAGGAGACATATTTTTGGGGGTAGACAGGGGACATATTGTTGGGGGTAGACAGGGGACATATTGACGGGGTAGACAGGGGACATCTTGTTGGAGGTAGACAGGAGACATATTTTTGGGGGTAGACAGGGGATATATTGTTGTTGGTAGACAGGGGACATCTTGTAGTGGGTAGACAGGGACATTGTGTTGGTGGTAGACAGGGGACATCTTGTAGGGGGTAGACAGGGGACATCTTGTAGGGGGTAGACATGGGACATATTGATGGGGGTAGACAGGGGACATCTTGTAGGGGGTAGACAGGGGACATATTGATGGGGGTAGACAGGGGACATCTTGTTGGGGGTAGACAGGGGACATATTGTTGGGGGTAGACAGGGGACATATTGATGGGGATAGACAGGGGACATCTAGGTGGTGCAACGGCCCAGGTCCCTATCCCTCCTTCCCTGACCCCATTGTCTCATGATTTCTCTTCTCTTCTCGATCAATCTCCCCCTGACCCCATTATTTTATGATTTCTCTTCTCTTCTCTCCCCTTCCTTCCTGACCCCATTATCTCATGAATTCTCTTCTCTTCTCTCCCCTTCCTCCCTGACCCCATTGTCTCATGATTTCTCTTCTTTCTCTCCCCTTCCTTCCTGACCCCATTATCTCATGAATTCTATTATCTTCTCTCCCCTTCCTTCCTGACCCCATTATCTCATGAATTCCCTTCTCTTCTCTACTTCTTCCCTGAGCCCATTGTGTCATGACTTCTCTTCTCTCCCCCTTCCTCCCTGACCCCATTGTCTTCTGGAGCATCTCAGGGAAGAGAGGGCAGGGTAACAAGAACGATAAAGATAAAGATATTCTGTTACATAGAGAGAGTGATATTCTGTTATATAAAGAGAGTGATATTCTGTTACATAGAAGAGTGATATTCTGTTGATAAGGGAAGGTTGTTGATAAGGGAAGGCTGTTGATATGAAGACACGTGGATAAGGGAAGGCTGTTGATATGAAGACACGTGGATAAGGGAAGGCTGTTGATATGGGAAGGCTGTTGATGAAGACACGTGGATATGGGAAGGCTGTTGATAAGGAAGGCTGTTGATATGAACATGTGGATAAGGGAAGGCTGTTGATGTGAAGACATGTGGATATGGGAAGGCTGTTGATATGAAGACACGTGGATAAAGGGAAGGCTGTTGATGTGAAGACACGTGGATATGGGAATGGAAGGCTATTTGATATGAAGACATGTGGAGGGAAGGCTGTTGATACGTGGGAAGGCTGTTGATATGAAGACACGTGGATATGGAATGCTGTTGGATAAGGGAAGGCTGTTGATATGAAGACACATGGATAAGGGAAGGCTGTTGATGTGAAGACACGTGGATAAGGAAGGCTGTTGATATGAAGACACGTGGATAAGGGAAGGCTGTTGATATGGAAGACACGTGGATAAGGGAAGGCTGTTGATATGAAGACACGTGGATAAAGGGAAGGCTGTTGATATGAAGACACGTGGATAAGGGAAGGCTGTTGATATGAAGACACGTGGATAAGGGGCTGTTGATATGAAGACACGTGGATAAGGGAAGGCTGGAAGGCTGTTGATATGAAGACACATGGATAAGGGAAGGCTGTTGATATGAAGACACGTGGATAAGGAAGGCTGTTGATATGAAGACACGTGGATAAAGGGAAGGCTGTTGATATGAAGACACGTGGATATGGGAAGGCTGTTGATATGAAGACACGTGGATAAGGGAAGGCTGTTGATATGAAGACACGTGGATAAGGGAAGGCTGTTGATATGAAGACACGTGGATAAGGGAAGGCTGTTGATATGAAGACACGTGGATAAGGGAAGGCTGTTGATATGAAGACACGTGGATAAGGAAGGCTGTTGATATGGGAAGGCTGTTGATATGAAGACACGTGGAATGGGAAGGCTGTTGATATGGGATAAGGGAAGGCTATTGATATGAAGACACGGAAGGCTGTTGATATGAAGACACGTGGATAAGGGAAGGCTGTTGATATGAAGACACATGGATAAGGGAAGGCTGTTGATACGAGAAGGCTGTTGATATGAAGACACGTGGATAAGGGAAGGCTGTTGATAAGGGAAGGCTGTTGGTATGAAGACACGTGGATATGGGAAGGCTGTTGATATGAAGACACGTGGATATGGGAAGGCTGTTGATATGAAGACACGTGGATAAGGGAAGGCTGTTGATATGAAGACACGTGGATAAGGGAAGGCTGTTGATAAGGGAAGGCTGTTGATATGAAGACACGTGGATAAGGGGAAGGTTGTTGATAAGGGAAGGCTGTTGATATGAAGACACGTGGATGGATTGATAAGGGAAGGCTGTTGATATGAAGACACGTGGATAAGGGAAGGCTGTTGATATGAAGACACGTGGATAAGGGAAGGCTGTTGATATGAAGACACGTGGATAAGGAAGGCTGTTGATATGAAGACACGTGGATAAGGAAGGCTGTTGATTGACGTGGATGGGAAGGCTGTTGATATGAAGACACGTGGATAAGGGAAGGCTGTTGATATGAAGACACGTGGATAAGGGAAGGCTGTTGATAAGGGAAGGCTGTTGATATGAAGACACGTGGATAAGGGAAGGCGATTGATATGGGAAGGCTGTTGATATGAAGACACGTGGATAAGGGAAGGCTGTTGATATGAAGACACATGGATAAGGGAAGGCTGTTGATATGAAGACACGTGGATAAGGGAAGGCTGTTGATATGAAGACACGTGGATAAGGGAAGGCTGTTGATATGAAGACACATGGATATGGGAAGGCTGTTGATATGAAGGCTGTTGGATATGAAGAAGGCTGTTGATATGTTGATAAGGGAAGGCTGTTGATATGAAGACTGTGGATAAGGGAAGGCTGTTGATATGAAGACACGTGGATAAGGGAAGGCTGTTGATATGAAGACACGTGGATATGGGAAGGCTGTTGATAAGGGAAGGCTGTTGATATGAAGACACGTGGATAAGGGAAGGCTGTTGATGAGACACGTGGATAAGGGGGAAGGCTGTTGATATGAAGACACGTGGATAAGGGAAGGCTGTTGATATGAAGACACGTGGATAAGGGGAAGGCTGTTGATATGAAGACACGTGGATGTTGAAGGGAAGGCTGTTGATATGAAGACACGTGGATAAGGGAAGGCTGTTGATATGAAGACACGTGGATAAGGAAGGCTGTTGATATGAAGACACGTGGATAAGGAAGGATGAAGACACGTGGATAAGGGAAGGCTGTTGATGTGAAGACACGTGGATAAGGGAAGGCTGTTGATATGAAGACACATGGATAAGGGAAGGCTGTTGATATGGGAAGGCTGTTGATGTGAAGACACGTGGATAAGGGAAGGCTGTTGATATGAACACACGTGGATAAGGGAAGGCTGTTGATAAGGGAAGGCTGTTGATATGAAGACACGTGGATGGGAAGGCTGTTGATATGGGAAAACTGTTGATGTGAAGACACGTGGATATGGGAAGGCTGTTGATATGAAGACACGTGGATAAGGAAGGCTGTTGATATGAAGACATGGATAAGGGAAGGCTGTTGATATGAAGACATGTGGATACGTGGATAAGGGAAGGCTGTTGATATGAAGACACGTGGATATGGGAAGGCTGTTGATAAGGGAAGGCTGTTGATATGAAGACTGTGGATAAGGGAAGGCTGTTGATAAGGGAAGGCTGTTGATATGAAGACACGTGGATAAGGGAAGGCTGTTGATGTGAAGACACGTGGATAAGGGAAGGCTGTTGATATGAAGACACGTGGATAAGGAAGGCTGTTGATATGAAGACACGTGGATATGGGAAGGCTGTTGATATGAAGACACGTGGATATGGGAAGGCTGTTGATATGAAGACACGTGGATAAGGGAAGGCTGTTGATATGAAGACACGTGGATAAGGAGGCTGGATGGGGCTGTTGATATGAAGACACGTGGATAAGGAAGGCTGATTGAAGGCTGTTATGTGAAGACACGTGGATATGGGAAGGCTGTTGATATGAAGACACGTGGATAAGGAAGGCTGTTGATATGAAGACACGTGGATAAGGGAAGGCTGTTGATATGAAGACACGTGGATAGGGAAGGCTGTTGATATGAAGACACGTGGATAAGGGAAGGCTGTTGATATGAAGACACGTGGATAAGGAAGGCTGTTGATATGAAGACACGTGGATAAGGGAAGGCTGTTGATATGAAGACACGTGGATATGGGAAGGCTGTTGATATGAAGACACGTGGATAAGGGAAGGCTGTTGATATGAAGACACGTGGATAAGGGAAGGCTGTTGATATGAAGACAAGTGGATAAGGGAAGGCTGTTGATATGAAGACACGTGGATAAGGGAAGGCTGTTGATATGAAGACACGTGGATGGGAAGGCTGTTGATATGAAGACACGTGGATAAGGGAAGGCTGTTGATATGAAGACACGTGGATAAGGGAAGGCTGTTGATTGGGATATGAAGACACGTGGATAAGGGAAGGCTGTTGATATGAAGACACGTGGATAAGGGAAGGCTGTTGATATGAAGACTGTTGATATGAAGAAGGGATAAGGAAGGCTGTTGATATGAAGACACGTGGATAAGGGAAGGCTGTTGATATGGGAAGGCTGTTGATATGAAGACACGTGGATAAGGGAAGGCTGTTGATAAGGGAAGGCTGTTGATATGAAGACATGTGGATAAGGGAAGGCTGTTGATATGAAGACACGTGGATATGGGAAGGCTGTTGATATGAAGACACGTGGATAAGGGAAGGCTGTTGATATGAAGACACGTGGATAAGGGAAGGCTGTTGATATGAAGGCTGGATAGGGAAGACTGTTGGATAAAGGGACAGGTGGATAAGGGAAGGCTGTTGATATGAAGACACGTGGATAAGGAAGGCTGTTGATGAAGACACATGGATATGGGAAGGCTGTTGATAACACATGGATAAGGGAAGGCTGTTGATGTGAAGACACGTGGATAGGAAGGCTGTTGATATGAAGACACGTGGATAAGGGAAGGCTGTTGATATGAAGACACGTGGATAAGGGAAGGCTGTTGATATGGGAACACTGTTGATATGAAGACACGTGGATAAGGGAAGGCTGTTGATATGAAGACACGTGGATAAGGGAAGGCTGTTGATATGGGAAGGCTGTTGATATGAAGACACGTGGATAAGGGAAGGCTGTTGATATGAAGACACGTGGATAGGGAAGGCTGTTGATATGAAGACACGTGGATATGGGAAGGCTGTTGATATGAAGACACGTGGATATGGGAAGGCTGTTGATAAGGGAAGGCTGTTGATATGAAGACACGTGGATAAGGGAAGGCTGTTGATATGAAGACACGTGGATAGGGAAGGCTGTTGATATGAAGACACGTGGATAAGGGATGATAAGGGAAGGCTGTTGATATGAAGACACGTGGATAAGGGAAGGCTGTTGATATGAAGACACGTGGATATGGGAAGGCTGTTGATATGAAGACACGTGGATAAGGGAAGGCTGTTGAAATGAAGACACGTGGATAAGGGAAGGCTGTTGATATGAAGACACGTGGATAAGGGAAGGCTGTTGATAAGGGAAGGCTGTTGATATGAAGACACGTGGATAGGAAGCTGTTGAAGGCTGTTGATGTGAAGACACGTGGATATGGGAAGGCTGTTGATATGAAGACACGTGGATAAGGGAAGGCTGTTGATGTGAAGACACGTGGATAAGGGAAGGCTGTTGATGTGAAGACACGTGGATAAGGGAAGGCTGTTGATGTGGGAAGGCTGTTGATGAAGACACGTGGATAAGGGAAGGCTGTTGATATGAAGACAGAGGCTGTTGATAAGGGAAGGCTGTTGATATGAAGACACGTGGATAAGGGAAGGCTGTTGATGTGAAGACACGTGGATATGGGAAGGCTGTTGATATGAAGACACGTGGATAAGGGAAGGCTGTTGATGTGAAGACATGTGGATAAGGGAAGGCTGTTGATGTGAAGACATGTGGATATGGGAAGGCTGTTGATATGAAGACACGTGGATATGGGAAGGCTGTTGATAAGGGAAGGCTGTTGATATGAAGACATGTGGATAAAGGAAGGCTGTTGATAAGGGAAGGCTGTTGATATGAAGACACGTGGATAAGGAAGGCTGTTGATGTGAAGACACGTGGATAAGGGAAGGCTGTTGATATGAAGACATGTGGATAAGGAAGGCTGTTGATATGAAGACACGTGGAAGGGAAGGCTGTTGATATGAAGACACGTGGATAAAGGAAGGCTGTTGATGAAGACACGTGGATAAGGGAAGGCTGTTGATATGAAGACACGTGGATAAGGGAAGGCTGTTGATAAGGGAAGGCTGTTGATATGAAGACACGTGGATAAAGGAAGGCTGTTGATATGAAGACACGTGGATAAGGAAGGCTGTTGATATGAAGACACATGGATAAGGGAAGGCTGTTGATATGAAGACACGTGGATAAGGGAAGGCTGTTGATATGAAGACACGTGGATAAGGGAAGGCTGTTGATATGAAGACACGTGGATAAGGGAAGGCTGTTGATATGAAGACACGTGGATAAGGGGAAGGCTGTTGATATGAAGACACGTGGATAAGGGAAGGCTGTTGATATGAAGACACGTGGATAAGGGAAGGCTGTTGATATGAAGACACGTGGATATGGGAAGGCTGTTGATATGAAGACACGTGGATAAGGGAAGGCTGTTGATATGAAGACACGTGGATAAGGAAGGCTGTTGATATGAAGACACGTGGATAAGGGAAGGCTGTTGATATGAAGACACGTGGATAAGGAAGGCTGTTGATATGAAGACACGTGGATGGATGATATGGGAAGGCTGTTGATGAAGACACGTGGATAAGGGAAGGCTGTTGATATGAAGACACGTGGATAAGGGAAGGCTGTTGATAAGGGAAGGCTGTTGATATGAAGACACGTGGATGGATAAGGGAAGGCTGTTGATATGAAGACACATGGATATGGGAAGGCTGTTGATAAGGGAAGGCTGTTGATATGAAGACACGTGGATAAGGGAAGGCTGTTGATGTGAAGACACGTGGATAAGGGAAGGCTGTTGATATGAAGACACGTGGATATGGGAAGGCTGTTGATATGAAGACACGTGGATAAGGAAGGCTGTTGATATGAAGACACGTGGATAAGGAAGGCTGTTGATATGAAGACTGTGGATAAGGGAAGGCTGTTGATATGAAGACACGTGGATAAGGGAAGGCTGTTGATAAGGGAAGGCTGTTGATATGAAGACACGTGGATAAGGGAAGGCTGTTGATTGAAGACCGTGGATAGGGAAGGCTGTTGATATGAAGACACGTGGATAAGGGAAGGCTGTTGATAATGTGGGGAAGGCTGTTGATATGAAGACACGTGGATAAGGGAAGGCTGTTGATATGAAGACACGTGGATAAGGGAAGGCTGTTGATATGAAGACACGTGGATAAGGGAAGGCTGTTGATATGAAGACACGTGGATAAGGGAATGATATGGGAAGGCTGTTGATATGAAGACACGTGGATAAGGGAAGGCTGTTGATGAAGACAAGGGAAGGCTGTTGATATGAAGACACATGGATAAGGGAAGGCTGGATAAGGGAAGGCTGTTGATATGAAGACACGTGGATAAGGGAAGGCTGTTGATATGAAGACACGTGGATAAGGGAAGGCTGTTGATATGAAGACACGTGGATAAGGGAAGGCTGTTGATATGAAGACACGTGGATAAGGGAAGGCTGTTGATATGAAGACACGTGGATAAGGGAAGGCTGTTGATATGAAGACACGTGGATAAGGGAAGGCTGGAAGGCTGTTGATATGAAGACACGTGGATATGGGAAGGCTGTTGATATGAAGACTGTGGATAAGGAGGAAGGCTGTTGATATGAAGACACGTGGATAAGGAAGGCTGTTGATATGTGGAAGGCTGTTGATATGAAGACACGTGGATAAGGGGAAGGCTGTTGATATGAAGACACGTGGATAGGGAAGGCTGTTGATATGGGAACACTGTGGATAAGGAAGGCTGTTGATGTGAAGACACGTGGATAAGGGAAGGCTGTTGATATGAAGACACGTGGATAAGGGAAGGCTGTTGATGTGAAGACACGTGGATAAGGAAGGCTGTTGATATGAAGACACGTGGATAAGGGAAGGCTGTTGATATGGGAAGGCTGTTGATGTGGACACGTGGATAAGGGAAGGCTGTTGATATGGGAAAGATATGAAGAGCTGTGGATAAGGAAGGCTGTTGATATGAAGACACGTGGATAAGGAAGGCTGTTGATATGGGACACGTTGTTGATAAAGGAAGGCTGTTGGATATGGGAAGGCTGTTGATATGAAGACACGTGGATAAGGAAGGCTGTTGATATGAAGACATGTGGATAAGGGAAGGCTGTTGATATGAAGACATGTGGATAAGGGAAGGCTGTTGATATGAAGACACGTGGATAAGGGAAGGCTGTTGATATGAAGACACGTGGATAAGGGAAGGCTGTTGATAAGGGAAGGCTGTTGATATGAAGACACGTGGATAAGGGAAGGCTGTTGATAAGGGAAGGCTGTTGATATGAAGACACATGGATAAGGGAAGGCTGTTGATGTGAAGACACGTGGATAAGGGAAGGCTGTTGATATGAAGACACGTGGATAAGGGAAGGCTGTTGATATGAAGACACGTGGATAAGGAAGGCTGTTGATATGAAAACACGTGGGGAAGGCTGTTGATATGAAGACACGTGGATAAGGAAGGCTGTTTGATATGGGAAGGCTGTTGATAACACGTGGATATGGGAAGGCTGTTGATATGAAGACACGTGGATAAGGGAAGGCTGTTGATAACACGTGGATAAGGAAGGCTGTTGATATGAAGACACATGGATAAGGAAGGCTGTTGATATGAAGACACGTGGATAAGGGAAGGCTGTTGATGAAGACACGTGGATAAGGAAGGCTGTTGATATGAAGACACGTGGATAAGGGAAGGCTGTTGATATGAAGACACGTGGATAAGGAAGGCTGTTGATATGAAGACACGTGGATAAGGGAAGGCTGTTGATATGAAGACACGTGGATAGGGAAGGCTGTTGATAAGGAAGGCTGGATAACGTGGAAGGCTGTTGCTGTGGATAATGGGAAGGCTGTTGATATGAAGACACGTGGATATGGGAAGGCTGTTGATAAGGGGAAGGCTGTTGATGAAGACACGTGGATAAGGAAGGCTGTTTGAAGACACGTGGATATGGGAAGGCTGTTGATATGAAGACACGTGGATATGGGAAGGCTGTTGATATGAAGACACGTGGATAAGGAAGGCTGTTTGATAGGAAGGCTGTTGATATGAAGACACGTGGATATGGGAAGGCTGTTGATAAGGGAAGGCTGTTGATATGAAGACACGTGGATAAGGGAAGCTGTTAAGGAAGTCTGTTGATTGACACTGTGGATAAGGAAGGCTGTTGATATGAAGACACGTGGATAAGGGAAGGCTGTTGATATGAAGACACGTGGATAAGGAAGGCTGTTGATATGAAGGCACGTGGATAAGGGAAGGCTGTTGATATGAAGACACGTGGATAAGGGAAGGCTGTTGATATGAAGACACGCTGTTGATACGCGTGGGGAAGGCTGTTGATATGAAGACACGTGGATAAGGGAAGGCTGTTGATATGAAGACACGTGGATAAAAGGCTGTTGATGGAATGAAGACACGTGGATAAGGGAAGGCTGTTGATATGAAGACACGTGGATAAGGGAAGGCTGTTGATATGAAGACACGTGGAAGGCTGTTGATATGAAGACACGTGGATAAGGGAAGGCTGTTGATATGAAGACACGTGGATAAGGGAAGGCTGTTGATATGAAGACACGTGGATAAGGGAAGGCTGTTGATATGAAGACACGTGGATAAGGGAAGGCTGTTGATATGAAGACACGTGGATAAGGGAAGGCTGTTGATATGAAGACACGTGGATAAGGGAAGGCTGTTGATATGGGAAGGCTGTTGATATGAAGACACGTGGATAAGGGAAGGCTGTTGATATGAAGACACGTGGATAAGGGAAGGCTGGGATAAAGGCTGTTGATATGAAGACACGTGGATAAGGGAAGGCTGTTGATATGGGAAAGGCTGTTGATGTGAAGACACGTGGATAAGGGAAGGCTGTTGATATGAAGACACGTGGATAAGGAAGGCTGTTGATATGAAGACACGTGGATAAGGGAAGGCTGTTGATATGAAGACACGTGGATAAGGAAGGCTGTTGATATGAAGACACGTGGATAAGGAAGGCTGTTGATATGAAGACACGTGGATATGGGAAGGCTGAAGACACGTGGATAAGGGAAGGCTGTTGATATGAAGACACGTGGATAAGGGAAGGCTGTTGATAAGGAAGGCTGTTGATATGAAGACACGTGGATAAGGGAAGGCTGTTGATGTGAAGACACGTGGATAAGGGAAGGCTGTTGATATGAAGACACGTGGATAAGGGAAGGCTGTTGA
The DNA here is from genome assembly GCF_034236695.1 of Oncorhynchus nerka. NCBI lineage: Eukaryota > Metazoa > Chordata > Actinopteri > Salmoniformes > Salmonidae > Oncorhynchus > Oncorhynchus nerka. The sequence continues at coordinate 47,605 of NW_027040480.1, forward strand.
TATGGGAAGGCTGTTGATAAGACACGTGGATAAGGAAGGCTGTTGATAGGGAAGGCTGTTGATATGAAGACACGTGGATAAGGGAAGGCTGTTGATATGAAGACACGTGGATAAGGGAAGGCTGTTGATATGAAGACACGTGGATAAGGGAAGGCTGTTGGGAAGGCTGTTGATATGAAGACACGTGGATAAGGGAAGGCTGTTGATATGGGAAGGCTGTTGATGAAGACACGTGGATAAGGGAAGGCTGTTGATATGAAGACACGTGGATAAAGGAAGGCTGTTGATACGGGGAAGGCTGTTGATATGAAGACACGTGGATAAGGAAGGCTGTTGATATGAAGACACGTGGATAAGGGAAGGCTGTTGATGAACACACGTGAAGACACGCTGGATAAGGGAAGGCTGTTGATATGAAGACACGTGGATAAGGGAAGGCTGTTGATATGGGAAGGCTGTTGATATGAAGACACGTGGATAAGGGAAGGCTGTTGATATGAAGACACGTGGATATGGGAAGGCTGTTGATATGAAGACACGTGGATAAGGAAGGCTGTTGATGTGAAGACATGTGGATATGGGAAGGCTGTTGATATGAAGACACTGTGGATATGGGAAGGCTGTTGATATGAAGACACGTGGATAAGGGAAGGCTGTTGATATGGGAAGGCTGTTGATATGAAGACACGTGGATAAGGGAAGGCTGTTGATGTGAACATATGGGGAAGGATATGAAGACACGTGGATAAGGGAAGGCTGTTGATATGAAGACACGTGGATAAGGGAAGGCTGTTGATATGAAGACACGTGGATAAGGGAAGGCTGTTGATATGAAGACACGTGGATAAGGGAAGGCTGTTGATATGAAGAAGGTGATAAGGGAAGACACTGGATATGGGAAGGCTGTTGATATGAAGACACGTGGATAAGGAAGGCTGTTGATATGAAGACACGTGGATAAGGAAGGCTGTTGATATGGGAAGGCTGTTGATATGAAGACACGTGGATAAGGGAAGGCTGTTGATATGAAGACACGTGGATAAGGAAGGCTGTTGATAAGGGAAGGCTGTTGATATGAAGACACGTGGATAAGGGAAGGCTGATATGAAGACAATGGATAAGGGAAGGCTGTTGATGTGAAGACACGTGGATAAGGGAAGGCTGTTGATATGAAGACACGTGGATAAGGGAAGGCTGTTGATATGAAGACACGTGGATAAGGGAAGGCTGTTGATATGAAGACACGTGGATAAGGGAAGGCTGTTGATATGAAGACACGTGGATATGGGAAGGCTGTTGATATGAAGACATGTGGATAAGGAAGGCTGTTGATAAGGGAAGGCTGTTGATATGAAGACACGTGGATAAGGGAAGGCTGTTGATATGAGACCTGTGGATAAGGGAAGGCTGTTGATATGAAGACACGTGGATATGGGAAGGCTGGATAAGGGAAGGCTGTTGATATGAAGACACGTGGATAAGGAAGGCTGTTGATATGAAGACACGTGGATAAAGGGAAGGCTGTTGATGTGAAGACACGTGGATAAGGGAAGGCTGTTGATATGAAGACACGTGGATAAAGGAAGGCTGTTGATATGAAGACTGTTGATATGAAGACACGTGGATAAGGGAAGGCTGTTGATAAGGGAAGGCTGTTGATATGAAGACACGTGGATAAGGAAGGCTGTTGATAAACGTGGGGAAGGCTGTTGATATGAAGACACGTGGATAAGGAAGGCTGTTGATATGAAGACACGTGGATAAGGGAAGCTGTTGATATGAAGACACGTGGATAAGGGAAGGCTGTTGATATGAAGACACGTGGATAAGGGAAGGCTGTTGATATGAAGACACGTGGATAAGGGAAGGCTGTTGATATGAAGACACGTGGATAAGGAAGGCTGTTGATACGTGGGAAGGCTGTTGATATGAAGACACGTGGATATGGAAGGCTGTTGATATGGGAAGGCTGTTGATATGAAGACACGTGGATAAGGAAGGCTGTTGATATGAAGACACGTGGATAAGGAAGGCTGTTGATATGAAGACACGTGGATAAGGGAAGGCTGTTGATATGAAGACACGTGGATAAGGGAAGGCTGTTGATATGAAGACACGTGGATAAGGGAAGGCTGTTGATGTGAAGACACGTGGATAAGGGAAGGCTGTTGATATGAAGACACGTGGATAAGGGAAGGCTGTTGATATGAAGACACGTGGATAAGGGAAGGCTGTTGATGAAGACACGTGGATAAGGGAAGGCTGTTGATATGGGAAGGCTGTTGATGTGAAGACACGTGGATAAGGGAAGGCTGTTGATATGAACACACGTGGACGTGGAGGCTGTTGATAAGGAAGGCTGTTGATATGAAGACACGTGGATAAAGGGAAGGCTGTTGATATGGGAAGGTTGTTGATGTGAAGACACGTGGATATGGGAAGGCTGTTGATATGAAGACACGTGGATAAGGGAAGGCTGTTGATGTGAAGACATGTGGATAAGGGAAGGCTGTTGATGTGAAGACATGTGGATATGGGAAGGCTGTTGATATGAAGACATGTGGATAAGGAAGGCTGTTGATATGAAGACACGTGGATATGGGAAGGCTGTTGATAAGGGAAGGCTGTTGATATGAAGACATGTGGATAAGGGAAGGCTGTTGATAAGGGAAGGCTGTTGATATGAAGACACGTGGATAAGGGAAGGCTGTTGATGTGAAGACACGTGGATAAAGGAAGGCTGTTGATATGAAGACACGTGGATAAGGGAAGGCTGTTGATATGAAGACACGTGGATAAGGAAGGCTGTTGATATGGGAAGGCTGTTGAATGAAGACACGTGGATAAGGGAAGGCTGTTGATATGAAGACACATGGATAAGGGATGTTGATATGGGAAGGCTGTTGGATATGAAGGCTGTGGATAAGGGGAAGGCTGTTGATATGAAGACACGTGGATAAGGAAGGCTGTTGATAGGGAAGGCTGTTGATATGAAGACACGTGGATAAGGGAAGGCTGTTGATGTGAAGACACGTGGATAAGGAAGGCTGTTGATATGAAGACACGTGGATAAGGGAAGGCTGTTGATATGAAGACACATGGATAAGGGAAGGCTGTTGATATGAAGACACGTGGATAAGGGAAGGCTGTTGATATGAAGACACGTGGATAAAGGAAGGCTGTTGATATGAAGACACGTGGATATGGGAAGGCTGTTTGAGGCTGTTGAAGACACGTGGATAAGGGAAGGCTGTTGATATGAAGACCTGTGGATAGGGAAGGCTGTTGATATGAAGACACGTGGATATGGGAAGGCTGTTGATAAGGGAAGGCTGTTGATATGAAGACACGTGGATAAAGGGAAGGCTGTTGATATGAAGACACGTGGATATGGGAAGGCTGTTGATATGAAGACACGTGGATAAGGGAAGGCTGTTGATATGAAGACACGTGGATAAGGGAAGGCTGTTGATATGGAAGGCTGTTGATATGAAGACACGTGGATAAGGAAGGCTGTTGAAGGAAGGCTGTTGATATGAAGACACGTGGATATGGGAAGGGAAGGAAGGCTGTTGATATGAAGACACGTGGATAAGGAAGGCTGTTGATATGAAGACACGTGGATAAGGAAGGCTGTTGATATGAAGACACGTGGATATGGGAAGGCTGTTGATATGAAGACACGTGGATAAAGGAAGGCTGTTGATATGAAGACACGTGGATAAGGAAGGCTGTTGATATGAAGACACGTGGATAAATGGGAAGGCTGTTGATATGAAGACACGTGGATAAGGAAGGCTGTTGACGTGGATATGGGAAGGCTGTTGATATGAAGACACGTGGATAAGGAAGGCTGTTGATATGAAGACACGTGGATAAGGGAAGGCTGTTGATATGAAGACACGTGGATAAGGGAAGGCTGTTGATATGAAGACACGTGGATAAGGGAAGGCTGTTGATATGAAGACACGTGGATAAGGAAGGCTGTTGATATGAAGACACGTGGATAAGGGGAAGGCTGTTGATATGAAGACACGTGGATAAGGGAAGGCTGTTGATGTGAAGACACGTGGATAAGGAAGGCTGTTGATATGAAGACACGTGGATAAAGGGAAGGCTGTGGATATGGGAAGGCTGTTGATATGAAGACACGTGGATAAGGGAAGGCTGTTGATATGAAGACACGTGGATAAGGAAGGCTGTTGATAAGGAAGGCTGTTGATATGAAGACACGTGGATAAGGGAAGGCTGTTGATAGGAAGGCTGTTGATATGAAGACACGTGGATAAGGGAAGGCTGTTGATATGAAGACACGTGGATAAGGGAAGGCTGTTGATATGAAGACACGTGGATAAGGGAAGGCTGTTGATTGGATATGGGAAGGCTGTTGATATGAAGACACGTGGATAAGGGAAGGCTGTTGATATGAAGACACGTGGATAATGGGAAGGCTGTTGATATGGGAAGGCTGTTGATATGAAGACACGTGGATAAGGAAGGCTGTTGATAAGGAAGGCTGTTGATGAAGACACGTGGATAAGGGAAGGCTGTTGATGTGAAGACACGTGGATAAGGGAAGGCTGTTGATGTGAAGACACGTGGATAAGGAAGGCTGTTGATATGAAGACTGTGGATAAGGAAGGCTGTTGATATGAAGGAAGGTGGATAAGGGAAGGCTGTTGATATGAAGACACGTGGATAAGGGAAGGCTGTTGATATGAAGACACGTGGATAAGGAAGGCTGTTGATATGAAGACACGTGGATAAGGGAAGGCTGATTGCTGGGAAGGCTGTTGATATGAAGACACGTGGATAAGGCTGGAAGGCTGTTGATATGGGAAGGCTGTTGATATGAAGACACGATGGATAAGGAAGGCTGTTGATATGAACACACGTGGATAAGGGAAGGCTGTGGATATGGGAAGGCTGTTGATATGAAGACACGTGGATAAGGAAGGCTGTTGATATGAAGACACGTGGATAAGGGAAGGCTGTTGATATGAAGACACGTGGATAAGGGAAGGCTGTTGATATGAAGACACGTGGATAAGGGAAGGCTGTTGATATGAAGACACGTGGATAAGGAAGGCTGTTGATATGAAGACACGTGGATAAGGGAAGGCTGTTGATATGAAGACACGTGGATAAGGAAGGCTGACACGTGGATAAGGAAGGCTGTTGATGTGAAGACTGTGGATATGGGAAGGCTGTTGATATGAAGACACGTGGATAAGGGAAGGCTGTTGATATGAAGACACGTGGATATGGGAAGGCTGTTGATATGGGAAGGCTGTTGATATGAAGACACGTGGATAGGGAAGGCTGTTGATGGGAAGGCTGTTGATATGAAGACACGTGGATAATGGGAAGGCTGTTGATATGAAGACACGTGGATAAGGGAAGGCTGTTGATATGAAGACACGTGGATAAGGGAAGGCTGTTGATGAAGACACGTGGAAGGCTGTTGATATGAAGACACGTGGATAAGGGAAGGCTGTTGATGAAGACACGTGGAAGGAAGGCTGTTGATATGAAGACACGTGGATAAGGAAGGCTGTTGATATGAAGACACGTGGATATGGGAAGGCTGTTGATATGAAGACACGTGGATAATAGGCTGTTGATAAGGAAGGCTGTTGATATGAAGACACGTGGATATGGGAAGGCTGTTGATATGAAGACACGTGGATAAGGGAAGGCTGTTGATAAGGAAGGCTGTTGAATGAAGACACGTGGATAAGGAAGGCTGTTGATAACGTGGAAAGGGCTGTTGATATGAAGACACGTGGATAAGGGAAGGCTGTTGATATGGGAAGGCTGTTGATATGAAGACACGTGGATAGGGAAGGCTGTTGATATGAAGACACGTGGATAAGGAAGGCTGTTGATATGAAGACACGTGGATAAGGGAAGGCTGTTGATATGAAGACACGTGGATAAGGGAAGGCTGTTGATATGAAGACACGTGGATATGGGAAGGCTGTTGATATGAAGACACGTGGATAAGGGAAGGCTGTTGATATGGACACGTGGATAAGGGAAGGCTGTTGATATGAAGACATGTGGATAAGAAGGCTGTTGATATGAAGACACGTGGATAAGGAAGGCTGTTGATATGAAGACACGTGGATGGATATATGAAGGCTGTGGATAAGGAAGGCTGTTGATATGAAGACACGTGGATAAGGGAAGGCTGTTGATATGAAGGCTGTTGACGTGGATGGATAAGGGAAGGCTGTTGATATGACACGTGGATAAGGGAAGGCTGTTGATATGAAGACACGTGGATAAGGGAAGGCTGTTGATATGAAGACACGTGGATATGGGAAGGCTGTTGATATGAAGACACGTGGATAAGGGAAGGCTGTTGATATGAAGACACGTGGATATGGGAAGGCTGTTGAAGGGAAGGCTGTTGATATGAAGACACGTGGATAAGGGAAGGCTGTTGATGAAGACAACGTGGATATGGGAAAGGAAGGCTGTTGATATGAAGACACGTGGATAAGGGAAGGCTGTTGATATGAAGACACGTGGATAAGGGAAGGCTGTTGATATGAAGACACGTGGATATGGGAAGGCTGTTGATATGGGAAGGCTGTTGATATGAAGACACGTGGATAAGGGAAGGCTGTTGATATGAAGGCTGTTGATATGAAGACACGTGGATAAGGAAGGCTGTTGATATGAAGACACGTGGATAAGGGAAGGCTGTTGATATGAAGACACGTGGATAATGGGAAGGCTGTTGATAAAGGAAGGCTGTTGATATGAAGACACGTGGATAAGGGAAGGCTGATATGAAGACTGTGATAAGGAAAGGCTGTTGATAAGGGAAGGCTGTTGATATGAAGACACGTGGATATGGGAAGGCTGTTGATATGGGAGGCTGTTGATATGAAGACACGTGGGGAAGGCTGTTGAAGGGAAGGCTGTTGATGTGAAGACACGTGGATAAGGAAGGCTGTTGATATGAAGACACGTGGATAAGGGAAGGCTGTTGATATGAAGACACGTGGATAAGGAAGGCTGTTGATTGAAGACACGTGGATAAGGGAAGGCTGTTGATATGAAGACACGTGGATAAGGAAGGCTGTTGATATGGGAAGGCTGTTGATATGAAGACACGTGGATAAAGGAAGGCTGTTGATATGAAGACACGTGGATAGGGGAAGGCTGTTGATATGAAGACATGTGGATATGGGAAGGCTGTTGATATGAAGACACGTGGATATGGGAAGGCTGTTGATAAGGGAAGGCTGTTGATATGAAGACATGTGGATAAGGAAGGATGATGGGAAGGCTGTTGATATGAAGACACGTGGATAAGGAAGGCTGTTGATATGAAGACACGTGGATAAGGGAAGGCTGTTGATATGAAGACACGTGGATAAGGGAAGGCTGTTGATATGAAGACATGTGGATAAAGGGAAGGCTGTTGATATGAAGACACGTGGATAAGGGAAGGCTGTTGATGAAGACACGTGGATAAGGGAAGGCTGTTGATATGAAGACGTGGATAAAGGAAGGCTGTTGATATGAAGACACGTGGATAAGGAAGGCTGTTGATATGAAGACACGTGGATAAGGGAAGGCTGTTGATGTGAAGACACGTGGATAAGGGAAGGCTGTTGATATGAAGACACGTGGATAAGGAAGGCTGTTGATAAGGAAGGCTGTTGATATGAAGACACGTGGGAAGGCTGTTGATATGGGAAGGCTGTTGATATGAAGACACGTGGATAAGGGAAAGCTGTTGATTGAGCTGGAAGGGAAGGCTGTTGATATGAAGACACGTGGATAAAGGAAGGCTGTTGATATGAAACACGTGGATAAGGAAGGCTGTGGATAAGGGAAGGCTGTTGATATGAAGACACGTGGATAAGGAAAGGCTGTTGATATGAAGACACGTGGATAAGGAAGGCTGTTGATATGAAGACACGTGGATAAGGGAAGGCTGTTGATATGAAGACACGTGGATAAGGAAGGCTGTTGATATGAAGACACGTGGATAAGGGAAGGCTGTTGATATGAAGACACGTGGATAAGGAAGGCTGTTGATATGGGAAGGCTGTTGATATGAAGACACGTGGATAAGGAAGGCTGTTGATATGAAGACACGTGGATAAGGGAAGGCTGTTGATATGAAGACACGTGGATAAGGGAAGGCTGTTGATATGAAACACGTGGATAAAGGGAAGGCTGTTGATATGAAGACACGTGGATAAAGGAAGGCTGTTGATATGAAGACTGTGGATAAGGAAGGCTGTTGATATGAAGACACGTGGATAAGGAAGAGCTGTTGATATGAAGACACGTGGATAAGGAAGGCTGTTGATAAGGAAGGCTGTTGATATGAAGACACGTGGATAAGGAAGGCTGTTGATAGGGGAACTGTTGATAAACACGTGGAAGGCTGTTGATATGAAGACACGTGGATAAGGAAGGCTGTTGATATGAAGACACGTGGATAAGGGAAGGCTGTTGATATGAAGACAAATGGATAAGGAAAGGGAAGGCTGTTGATGAAGACACGTGGATAAGGAAGGCTGTTGATATGAAGACTGTGGATAAGGGAAGGCTGTTGATATGAAGACACGTGGATAAGGAAGGCTGTTGATATGAAGACACGTGGATATGGGAAGGCTGTTGATATGAAGGTGAAGGCTGTTGATATGAAGACACGTGGATAAAGGAAGGCTGTTGATGAAGACACGTGGAAGGGAAGGCTGTTGATATGAAGACACGTGGATAAGGAAGGCTGTTGATAAGGGAAGGCTGTTGATATGAAGACACGTGGATAGGGAAGTTGATAAGGAAGGCTGTTGATATGAAGACACGTGGATAAGGGAAGGCTGTTGATATGAAGACACGTGGATAAGGAAGGCTGTTGATATGAAGACACGTGGATAGGGAAGGCTGTTGAAGGAAGAGCTGTTGATATGAAGACACGTGGATAAGGGAAGGCTGTTGATATGAAGACACGTGGATAAAGGAAGGCTGTTGATATGAAACACGTGGATAAGGAAGGCTGTTGATATGAAGACACGTGGATAAGGGAAGGCTGTTGATATGAAGACACGTGGATAAGGGAAGGCTGTTGATATGAAGACCGTGGATGTGAAGACACTGTGGATAGGAAGGCTGTTGATATGAAGACACGTGGATAAGGAAGGCTGTTGATATGAAGACACGTGGATAAGGAAGGCTGTTGATATGAAGACACGTGGATAAGGGAAGGCTGTTGATATGAAGACACGTGGATAAGGAAGGCTGTTGATATGAAGACACGTGGATAAGGGGAAGGCTGTTGATATGAAGACTGTGGATAAGGAAGGCTGTTGATATGAGAACACGTGGATAAGGGAAGGCTGTTGATATGAAGACACGTGGATAAGGAAGGCTGTTGATATGAAGACACGTGGATAAGGGAAGGCTGTTGATAAGGGAAGGCTGTTGATATGAAGACACGTGGATAAAGGAAGGCTGTTGATATGAAAACTGTGGATAAGGAAGGCTGTTGATATGACGTGGATAAGGGAAGGCTGTTGATATGAAGACACGTGGATAAAGGGAAGGCTGTTGAAGACACGTGGATAAGGAAGGCTGTTGATATGAAGACACGTGGATAAGGAAGGCTGTTGATATGAAGACAACGTGGATAAGGAAGGCTGTTGATATGAAGACACGTGGATAAGGAAAGGCTGTTGATATGAAGACACGTGGATAAGGAAGGCTGTTGATAAGGGAAGGCTGTTGATATGAAGACACGTGGATAAGGAAGGCTGTTGATATAAAAACACGTGGATAAGGGAAGGCTGTTGATATGAAGACATGTGGATAAGGGAAGGCTGTTGATATGAAGACACGTGGATATGGAAGGCTGTTGATATGGGAAGGCTGTTGATATGAAGACACGTGGATAAGGAAGGCTGTTGATAAGGGAAGGCTGTTGATATGAAGACACGTGGATAAGGGAAGGCTGTTGATGTGAAGACACGTGGATAAGGAAACTGTTGATATGAAGACATGTGGATAAGGAAGGCTGTTGATATGAAGACACGTGGATAAGGGAAGGCTGTTGATATGAACACACGTGGATAAGGGAAGGCTGTTGATATGAAGACACGTGGAAGGAAGGCTGTTGATATGAAGACACGTGGATAAGGAAGGCTGTTGATAAGGGAAGGCTGTTGATATGAAGACACGTGGATAAGGGAAGGCTGTTGATATAAGGAAGGCTGTTGATATGAAAGACATGTGGATAAAGGGAAGGCTGTTGATATGAAGACACGTGGATAGGGAAGGCTGTTGATATGAAGACACGTGGATAGGGAAGACTAAAGGAATGAAGAAGACACGTGGATAAAGGGAAGGCTGTTGATATGACGTATGGGAAGGCTGTTGATATGAAGACACGTGGATAAAGGAAGAGCTGTTGATATGAAGACACGTGGATAAAGGAAGGCTGTTGATATGAAGACACGTGGATAAGGAAGGCTGTTGATATGAAGACACGTGGATAAGGAAGGCTGTTGATATGAACACGTGGATAAAGGAAGGCTGTTGATATGAAGACACGTGGATAAGGAAGGCTGTTGATATGACACGTGGATAAGGGAAGGCTGTTGATGGAAACAGGTGGATAAGGGAAGGCTGTTGATATGAAGACACGTGGATAAGGGAAGGCTGTTGATATGAAGACACGTGGATAGGGAAGGCTGTTGATATGAAGACAAACGTGGATAAGGAAGGCTGTTGATATGAGACACTGTGGATAAGGGAAGGCTGTTGATGAAGACACTGTGGATAAGGAAGGCTGTTGATATGAGGAACACGTGGATAAGGAAGGCTGTTGATATGAAGAACCGTGGATAAGGGAAGGCTGTTGATATGAAAACACGTGGATAAGGGAAGGCTGTTGATATGAAGAAGGATAAGGGAAAGCTGTTGATATGAAGAACAAATGATAAAGGAAGGCTGTTGATATGAAGACACGTGGATAAGGGAAGGCTGTTGATATGAAACACGTGGATAAGGAAGGCTGTTGATATGAAGAAGGCTGTTGATAGGAAGGCTGTTGATATGAAGACTGTTGATATGGAAGGCTGTTGATGTGAAGAACGTGGATAGGGAAGGCTGTTGATATGAAACACGTGGATAAGGGAAGGCTGTTGATATAGGTGGATAAGGGAAAGGCTGTTGATATGAAGACACGTGGATAGGGAAGGCTGTTGATAAGGAAGGCTGTTGATATGAAGACAGTGGATAAGAAGCTGTTGATATGGGAAGGTTGTTGATATGAAGACGTGGATAAGGGAAGGCTGTTGATGAAGACACGTGGATAAGGAAGGCTGTTGATATGAAGACATGTGGGAAAGGGAAGGCTGTTGATATGAAGACACATGGATAAGGGAAGGCTGTTGATATGAAGACACGTGGATAAGGGAAGGCTGTTGATATGAAGACGTGGATAAGGGGAAGGCTGTTGATATGAAGACACGTGGATAAGGAAGGCTGTTGATATGAAGAACGTGGAACGCTGTTGATATGAAGGCTGTTGATAATGGGAAGGCTGTTGATATGAAGACACGTGGATAAAGGAAAGGCTGTTGATATGAAGCTGGATGATAAGGCTGTTGATATGGGAAGGCTGTGGATAAGGGAAGCTGTTGATATGATGAACACGTGGATAAGGAAGGCTTGTTGGCTGTGGATAAGGAAGGCTGTTGATGTGAAGACGTGGATAAGGAAGGCTGTTGATATGAAGACACGTGGATAATGGAAGGCTGTTGATATAAGGGAAGGCTGTTGATATGAAGACCGTGGATAAGGAAGGCTGTTGTTGATGATGAAGACACGTGGATAAGGAAGGCTGTTGATATGGGAAGGCTGTTAAGGGAAAGGCTGTTGATATGAAGACACGTGGATATGGGAAGGCTGTTGATATGGAAGGTTGTTGATGTGAAACCGTGGATATGGGAAAGGCTGTTGATACGAAGACACGTGGATAAAGGAAGGCTGTTGATATGAAGACACATGGTGGATAAGGGAAGGCTGTTTGATATGAAGACAAGTGGATAAGGAAGGCTGTTGATGAAGAAGACGTGGATATGGGAAGGAAGGCTGTTGATATGAAGACATGTGGATATGGGAAGGCTGTTGATATGAAGACACGTGGATAAGGGAAGGCTGTTGATATGAAGACACGTGGATATGGGAAGGCTGTTGATAAGGGAAGGCTGTTGATGAAGACATGTGGATAAAGGGAAAGGCTGTTGATATGAAACCACATGGATAAGGGAAGGCTGTTGATGTGAAGACACGTGGATAAGGGAAAGGCTGTTGATGTTGAAGACACGTGGATAAGGGAAGGCTGTTGATATGAAAACACGTGGATAAGGGAAGGCTGTTGATATGGAAGGCTGTTGATATGAAGACACGTGGATAAGGAAGGCTGTTGATACATGTGGAATGGGAAGGCTGTTGATATGAAGACATGAATACAGAAACTGTGGATAAGGAGAGGCAATGAATAAATGAAGAACTGTGGACTATGGCCAGCTGTTGATAAAGGGAAGGCTGTTGATATGAAGACATTGGATAAGGAAGGCTGTTGATAGGAAAAGCTGTTGGATGAGGACAATTGGATAAGGAAGGCTGTTGATGCTGAAGACAAGTGGATAAGGAAGGCTGTTGATATGAAGGCTAGTGGATAAAGAAGTCTGTGGATATGGGAAGGCTGTTGATATGAACCGTGGATAAGGAAGGCTGTTGATGATGGATAAGGAAAGGCTGTTGATAAGACCGTGGATAAGGGAAGAAGCTGTTGATATGAAGACTGTTGATATGGGAGGCGTGGATAAGGAAGGCTGTTGATATGAAGAGCAAATGGATAAGGAAGGCTGTTTGATATGAAGACACGTGGATAAAGAAGGAAGGCTGTTGATATGAAGACACGTGGATAAAGGGGATTTGATATGAAGACAAGTGGATAAAGCTGTTGGGAAGGCTGATTGAGAAGACAGTGGATAGGGAAGGCTGTTGATATGAAGACATGGATGGGGAAGGCTGTTGATACCTGCGTGGAAGGAGGCTGTTGATATGAAGACCGTGGATAAGGGAAGGCTGTTGATATGGGAAGGCTGTTGATGTGAAGACACGTGGATAAGGGAAGGCTGTTGATATGGGAAGGCTGTTGATATGATATGACCGACGTGGATGGGAAAGGCTGTTGATATGGAAGGTTGTTTGAATGTGAAGACTGTGGATATGGGAAGGCTGTTGATATGAAGGCACATTGGATAAGGAAGGCTGTTGATGTGAAGACATGTGGATAAGGGAAGACTGTTGATGTGAAGCTGTTGGGAAGGCTGTTGATATGAAGACACGTGGATAAGGAGGCTGTTGATATGAAAGACGTGGATATGGGAAGTATTTGATAGGGAAAGGCTGATATGAAACATGTGAACAGGGAAGGCTGTTGATAAGGAAGGCTGTTTGATATGAGACCATTGGATGGGAGAGCTGTTGATGACAGTGGATGGGAAGGCTGTTGATATGAAGACCTGGATAAGGGAAGGCTTCGTTGATATGAAGATACCGTGGATATGGGAAGAGCTGTTGATATGAAGACTTTGTGGATAAGAAGAGCTGTTGATGTGAAAGATACGTGGATATGGGGAAGGCTGTTGATATGACCACGGTAGATAAGGAAGGCTGTTGACAGGAAGGCTGATGAAGACACGATGGATAAGGAAGAGCTGTTGATAAAGGAGAAGGCTGTTGATATGAAGACATGGATAAGGGAAGGCTGTTGATGACGGACACGTGGATAAGGGAGAGCTGTTGATGTGAGAGAACCACGTTGGATAGGGAAGGCTGTTGATATAAAGACAATTAGATGAGAGGCTGTGGATATAGGAAGGAGCTGTTGATATGAAGACACGTGGATAAAGGGAAGGCACTGTTGATATGAAGACACGTGGATAAGGGAGAGCTGTTGATATGATGACACGTGGATAAGGGAGGAGAAGGCTGTTGATATGAAGACAAGTAAGGACAGACCTAATATGAGAATAACGTGAATGAGGAAGGCTGTTGGTAATGAAGGAGGCCACATTGGATATAGGAAGGCAGCTGCTAGATAACGAAGCCACGTTGGATGGGAGAGGAGCTGTTAGATGACGAAGACCACAGTGAGATAAGGAAGGCTACAAGCCAGTAATTGACAGAGACACGTCGGATGCAGAGAAGAGCTGTTGATATGAAACCGACGCGGATAAGGAAGGCTGTTGATATGAAGACAACATTGAATGAAGAGGCTGATGGCGAAGATACGTGGATATGGGAACACTGTTGATAGAAGGCGTGAGTGAAGAGCTGTTGATAAAAGGCGACATTATGAAGAACCATTAGATGAAGCTGTTGATAAGGAAGGCTGTTGATATGAAGACACAGTGGACGAGGAAGGCTGTTGATGTGAAGACAAATTCAGATGGATAAGGAAAGGCTGTTGATATGATGACAGCTGGATAGGAGAAGGCTGTTGATATGAAGACAAATGGATGAGGGAAAGCTGTTGATGTATGAGACAAGTGGATAAAGGTAGGCTATTGAGTATGAAGACATGAGGATAAGAGAAGGCTGTTGATATGAAGATACCGATGGATTAAGGAAGGAACTGTGCGATATGTAGGAGGAGCATGTGGTATGGGACCAGGCATTAGTTGCTCATGAAGGCTGTTAAGATACGGGAAGGCTGTTGATATGAAGACAAGTGGATGGGAAGGTGTTGATATGAAGGCAGTGGACAGGGAGAGGCTGTTGATATGAAGACACGTGGATAAGGGAGAGGCTGTTGAAGTATGAATTTCCGTTGAATGAGAGCTGTGGTGAAGACGTGAATGGAAGCGATATGAAGCACGATGGATAAGGGAAGGCTGTTGATTGTGAAGAACCACATTAGATGGGAAGCTGATATGAACGATGGATGAAGGCTGTTGATATGGAGACACGATGGACCAGGTGAGAAGGCTGTTGGTGATAGAAGCCATGTGAATAGGGGAAGGCTGTTGATGCATGAAGACACGTGGATATGGGAAGGCTGTTGATGTGAAGGCCGTTGGATAAGGAAGACTGTTGATTATGGGAAGGAGCTGTTGATGTGAAGACACTAAGGGAGCTGTGATGAACACCATAAGGAGGCTGTTGATAAGAGGCTGTTATGAAGACATGATAAGAGGCTTTGATGTGAAACGTGGATAAGGAGAATGTTGATATGAAGATCACGTGGATGAGAGGCTGTTGATATGGGAGGCTGTTGATATGAAGACACGTGGATAAGGGAGGCTGATATGGGAAGGCTGTTGATGAGACAATGATAAGAATTATGAAGACACGTGGATAAAGGAAGGCTGTTGATATGAAGACACGTGGATAAGGAAGGCTGTTGATATGAAGACATGTGGATAAGGGCTGATATGAAGACATGTGGATAAGGGAGGGCTGTTGATATGAAGCACGTGGATAAGGGAAAGGCTGTTAATGAAGACAGTGGATAGGGAAGGCTGTTGATAAGGAGGCTGTTGAAATGTGAAGACAGTCGGATATGGGAGAGGCTGTTGATAACAAGAACGTGGATATGGGAAGGCTGTTGATAAGGGAAGGCTGTTGATATGAAGACACGTGGATAAGGGAAGTCTGTTGATATGAAGACCTGTGGATAGAGAGGCTGTTGATATGAAGACACGTGGATATGGGAGAAGGCTGTTGATAAGGGAAGGCTGTTGATATGAAGACACGTGGATAAACGAGGCTGTTGATAAGCAACCAT
>NW_027040480.1:63939-166439 GCF_034236695.1 Oncorhynchus nerka
AAAACAACAGGCAGAGTGTCTGATGATGATGATGATGATGATGAGTGTCCAACAGTAGATAAGACATTAAAACAACAGGCAGAGTGTCTGATGATGATGATGTGGTAACAGTAGATCCAACAGAGTGTCTGATGATATGATGTGGTCTAACATTAAGACAAAACAACAGGAAGTGTCTGATGATGATGAGTAGATAAGAATTCATGATGATGATGCCAACAGTAGATAAGACATTAAAACAACAGGAGATGATGATGATGTGGTCAACAGTAGATAAGACATTAAAACAACAGGCAGAGTGTCTGATGATGATGATAACAGTAGATAAGACATTAAAACAACAGGCAGAGTGTCTGATGAGTTTGGTAACAGTAGATAAGACATTAAAACAACAGGCAGAGTGTCTGATGATGAGATGTCTAACAGTAGATAAGACATTAAAACAACAGGCAGAGTGTCTGATAATAAGACATTAAAACAACAGGCAGATTTGAACATGAGGTTTTGTAATCAGTGTGAATAGACGTCTGGGTAAGTTACCAAATGTTGTGTCTGATAATGAACGGCATTTGAACATGTAGAGTTTTGTAATCAGTGTGAATGAGACGTCTGGGTCACGTTCAGTTACCAAATGTTGTGTCTGATAATGAACGGCATTTGAACATGTAGAGTTTTGTAATCAGTGTGAATGAGACGTCTGGGTCAACGTTCAGTTACCAAATGTTGTGTCTGGATAATGAAAGGCATTTGAACATGTAGAGTTTTGTAATCAGTGTGAATGAGACGTCTGGGAATGACGTTCAGTTACCAAATGTTGTGTCTGATAATGAACGGCATTTGAACATGTAGAGTTTTGTAATCAGTGTGAATGAGACGTCTGGGTCACGCTCAGTTACCAAATGTTGTGTCTGATAATGAACGGCATTTGAACATGTAGAGTTTTGTAATCAGTGTGAATGAGACGTCTGGGTCACGTTCAGTTACCAAATGTTGTGTCTGATAATGAACGGCATTTGAACATGTAGAGTTTTGTAATCAGTGTGAATGAGACGTCTGGGTCACGTTCAGTTACCAAATGTTGTGTCTGATAATGAACGGCATTTGAACATGTAGAGTTTTGTAATCAGTGTGAATGAGACGTCTGGGTCACGTTCAGTTACCAAATGTTGTGTCTGATAATGAACGGCATTTGAACATGTAGAGTTTTGTAATCAGTGTGAATGAGACGTCTGGGTCACGTTCAGTTACCAAATGTTGTGTCTGATAATGAACGGCATTTGAACATGTAGAGTTTTGTAATCAGTGTGAATGAGACGTCTGGGTCACGTTCAGTTACCAAATGTTGTGTCTGATAATGAACGGCATTTGAACATGTAGAGTTTTGTAATCAGTGTGAATGAGACGTCTGGGTCACGTTCAGTTACCAAATGTTGTGTCTGATAATGAACGGCATTTGAACATGTAGAGTTTTGTAATCAGTGTGAATGAGACGTCTGGGTCACGTTCAGTTACCAAATGTTGTGTCTGATAATGAACGGCATTTGAACATGTAGAGTTTTGTAATCAGTGTGAATGAGACGTCTGGGTCACGCTCAGTTACCAAATGTTGTGTCTGATAATGAACGGCATTTGAACATGTAGAGTTTTGTAATCAGTGTGAATGAGACGTCTGGGTCACGTTCAGTTACCAAATGTTGTGTCTGATAATGAACGGCATTTGAACATGTAGAGTTTTGTAATCAGTGTGAATGAGACGTCTGGGTCACGTTCAGTTACCAAATGTTGTGTCTGATAATGAACGGCATTTGAACATGTAGAGTTTTGTAATCAGTGTGAATGAGACGTCTGGGTCACGTTCAGTTACCAAATGTTGTGTCTGATAATGAACGGCATTTGAACATGTAGAGTTTTGTAATCAGTGTGAATGAGACGTCTGGGTCACGTTCAGTTACCAAATGTTGTGTCTGATAATGAACGGCATTTGAACATGTAGAGTTTTGTAATCAGTGAATGAGACGCCTGGGTCACGTTCAGTTACCAAATGTTGTGTCTGATAATGAACGGCATTTGAACATGTAGAGTTTTGTAATCAGTGTGAATGAGGCGTCTGGGTCACGTTCAGTTACCAAATGTTGTGTCTGATAATGAACGGCATTTGAACATGTAGAGTTTTGTAATCAGTGTGAATGAGACGTCTGGGTCACGTTCAGTTACCAAATGTTGTGTCTGATAATGAACGGCATTTGAACATGTAGAGTTTTGTAATCAGTGTGAATGAGACGTCTGGGTCACGTTCAGTTACCAAATGTTGTGTCTGATAATGAACGGCATTTGAACATGTAGAGTTTTGTAATCAGTGTGAATGAGACGTCTGGGTCACGTTCAGTTACCAAATGTTGTGTCTGATAATGAACGGCATTTGAACATGTAGAGTTTTGTAATCAGTGTGAATGAGACGTCTGGGTCACGTTCAGTTACCAAATGTTGTGTCTGATAATGAACGGCATTTGAACATGTAGAGTTTTGTAATCAGTGTGAATGAGACGTCTGGGTCACGTTCAGTTACCAAATGTTGTGTCTGATAATGAACGGCATTTGAACATGTAGAGTTTTGTAATCAGTGTGAATGAGACGTCTGGGTCACGTTCAGTTACCAAATGTTGTGTCTGATAATGAACGGCATTTGAACATGTAGAGTTTTGTAATCAGTGTGAATGAGACGTCTGGGTCACGTTCAGTTACCAAATGTTGTGTCTGATAATGAACGGCATTTGAACATGTAGAGTTTTGTAATCAGTGTGAATGAGACGTCGTCACTGGGTCACGTTCAGTTACCAAATGTTGTGTCTGATAATGAACGGCATTTGAACATGTAGAGTTTTGTAATCAGTGTGAATGAGACGTCTGGGTCACGTTCAGTTACCAAATGTTGTGTCTGATAATGAACGGCATTTGAACATGTAGAGTTTTGTAATCAGTGTGAATGAGACGTCTGGGTCACGTTCAGTTACCAAATGTTGTGTCTGATAATGAACGGCATTTGAACATGTAGAGTTTTGTAATCAGTGTGAATGAGCGTCTGGGTCACGTTCAGTTACCAAATGTTGTGTCTGATAATGAACGGCATTTGAACATGTAGAGTTTTGTAATCAGTGTGAATGAGACGTCTGGGTCACGTTCAGTTACCAAATGTTGTGTCTGATAATGAACGGCATTTGAACATGTAGAGTTTTGTAATCAGTGTGAATGAGACGTCTGGGTCACGTTCAGTTACCAAATGTTGTGTCTGATAATGAACGGCATTTGAACATGTAGAGTTTTGTAATCAGTGTGAATGAGACGTCTGGGTCACGTTCAGTTACCAAATGTTGTGTCTGATAATGAACGGCATTTGAACATGTAGAGTTTTGTAATCAGTGTGAATTGAGACGTCTGGGTCACGTTCAGTTACCAAATGTTGTGTCTGATAATGAACGGCATTTGAACATGTAGAGTTTTGTAATCAGTGTGAATGAGACGTCTGGGTCACGTTCAGTTACCAAATGTTGTGTCTGATAATGAACGGCATTTGAACATGTAGAGTTTTGTAATCAGTGTGAATGAGACGTCTGGGTCACGTTCAGTTACCAAATGTTGTGTCTGATAATGAACGGCATTTGAACATGTAGAGTTTTGTAATCAGTGTGAATGAGACGTCTGGGCATTTCATGTAGAGTTTTGTAATCAGTTGAGACGTCTGGGTCACGTTCAGTTACACCAAATGTTGTGTCTGATAATGAACGGCATTTGAACATGTAGAGTTTTGTAATCAGTGTGAATGAGACGTCTGGGTCACGTTCAGTTACCAAATGTTTTGTCTGATAATGAACAGCATTTGAACATGTAGAGTTTTGTAATCAGTGTGAATGAGACGTCTGGGTCACGTTCAGTTACCAAATGTTGTGTCTGATAATGAACGGCATTTGAACATGTACCAAAGTTTTGTAATCAGTGTGAATGAGACGTCTGGGTCACGTTCAGTTACCAAATGTTGTGTCTGATAATGAACGGCATTTGAACATGTAGAGTTTTGTAATCAGTGTGAATGAGACGTCTGGGTCACGTTCAGTTACCAAATGTTGTGTCTGATAATGAACGGCATTTGAACATGTAGAGTTTTGTAATCAGTGTGAATGAGACGTCTGGGTCACGTTCAGTTACCAAATGTTGTGTCTGATAATGAACGGCATTTGAACATGTAGAGTTTTGTAATCAGTGTGAATGAGACGTCTGGGTCACGTTCAGTTACCAAATGTTGTGTCTGATAATGAACGGCATTTGAACATGTAGAGTTTTGTAATCAGTGTGAATGAGACGTCTGGGTCACGTTCAGTTACCAAATGTTGTGTCTGATAATGAACGGCATTTGAACATGTAGAGTTTTGTAATCAGTGTGAATGAGACGTCTGGGTCACGTTCAGTTACCAAATGTTGTGTCTGATAATGAACGGCATTTGAACATGTAGAGTTTTGTAATCAGTGTGAATGAGACGTCTGGGTCACGTTCAGTTACCAAATGTTGTGTCTGATAATGAACGGCATTTGAACATGTAGAGTTTTGTAATCAGTGTGAATTGAGACGTCTGGGTCACGTTCAGTTACCAAATGTTGTGTCTGATAATGAACGGCATTTGAACATGTAGAGTTTTGTAATCAGTGTGAATGAGACGTCTGGGTCACGTTCAGTTACCAAATGTTGTGTCTGATAATGAACGGCATTTGAACATGTAGAGTTTTGTAATCAGTGTGAATGAGACGTCTGGGTCACGTTCAGTTACCAAATGTTGTGTCTGATAATGAACGGCATTTGAACATGTAGAGTTTTGTAATCAGTGTGAATGAGACGTCTGGGTCACGTTCAGTTACCAAATGTTTTGTCTGATAATGAACAGCATTTGAACATGTAGAGTTTTGTAATCAGTGTGAATGAGACGTCTGGGTCACGTTCAGTTACCAAATGTTGTGTCTGATAATGAACGGCATTTGAACATGTAGAGTTTTGTAATCAGTGTGAATTGAGACGTCTGGGTCACGTTCAGTTACCAAATGTTTGTCTGATAATGAACAGCATTTGAACATGTAGAGTTTTGTAATCAGTGTGAATGAGACGTCTGGGTCACGTTCAGTTACCAAATGTTGTGTCTGATAATGAACGGCATTTGAACATGTAGAGTTTTGTAATCAGTGTGAATGAGACGTCTGGGTCACGTTCAGTTACCAAATGTTGTGTCTGATAATGAACGGCATTTGAACATGTAGAGTTTTGTAATCAGTGTGAATGAGACGTCTGGGTCACGCGTTCAGTTACCAAATGTTGTGTCTGATAATGAACGGCATTTGAACATGTAGAGTTTTGTAATCAGTGTGAATGAGACGTCTGGGTCACGTTCAGTTACCAAATGTTGTGTCTGATAATGAACGGCATTTGAACATGTAGAGTTTTGTAATCAGTGTGAATGAGACGTCTGGGTCACGTTCAGTTACCAAATGTTGTGTCTGATAATGAACGGCATTTGAACATGTAGAGTTTTGTAATCAGTGTGAATTGAGACGTCTGGGTCACGTTCAGTTACCAAATGTTTTGTCTGATAATGAACAGCATTTGAACATGTAGAGTTTTGTAATCAGTGTGAATGAGACGTCTGGGTCACGTTCAGTTACCAAATGTTGTGTCTGATAATGAACGGCATTTGAACATGTAGAGTTTTGTAATCAGTGTGAATGAGACGTCTGGGTCACGTTCAGTTACCAAATGTTGTGTCTGATAATGAACGGCATTTGAACATGTAGAGTTTTGTAATCAGTGTGAATGAGACGTCTGGGTCACGTTCAGTTACCAAATGTTGTGTCTGATAATGAACGGCATTTGAACATGTAGAGTTTTGTAATCAGTGTGAATGAGACGTCTGGGTCACGTTCAGTTACCAAATGTTGTGTCTGATAATGAACGGCATTTTGAACATGTAGAGTTTTGTAATCAGTGTGAATGAGACGTCTGGGTCACGTTCAGTTACCAAATGTTGTGTCTGATAATGAACGGCATTTGAACATGTAGAGTTTTGTAATCAGTGTGAATGAGACGTCTGGGTCACATTCAGTTACCAAATGTTGCTGAACTGATAATGAACGGCATTTGAACATGTAGAGTTTTGTAATCAGTGTGAATGAGACGTCTGGGTCACGTTCAGTTACCAAATGTTGTGTCTGATAATGAACGGCATTTTGAACATGTAGAGTTTTGTAATCAGTGTGAATGAGACGTCTGGGTCACGTTCAATTACCAAATGTTGTGTCTGATAATGAACGGCATTTGAACATGTAGAGTTTTGTAATCAGTGTGAATGAGACGTCTGGGTCACGTTCAGTTACCAAATGTTGCTGAACTGATAATGAACGGCATTTGAACATGTAGAGTTTTGTAATCAGTGTGAATGAGACGTCTGGGTCACGTTCAGTTACCAAATGTTGTGTCTGATAATGAACGGCATTTGAACATGTAGAGTTTTGTAATCAGTGTGAATGAGACGCCTGGGTCACGCTCAGTTACCAAATGTTGTGTCTGATAATGAACGGCATTTGAACATGTAGAGTTTTGTAATCAGTGTGAATGAGACGTCTGGGTCACGTTCAGTTACCAAATGTTGTGTCTGATAATGAACGGCATTTGAACATGTAGAGTTTTGTAATCAGTGTGAATGAGACGTCTGGGTCACGTTCAGTTACAGTGTGAATGAGACGCCTCACGCTCAGTTACCAAATGTTGTGTCTGATAATGAACGGCATTTGAACATGTAGAGTTTTGTAATCAGTGTGAATGAGACGTCTGGGTCACGTTCAGTTACCAAATGTTGTGTCTGATAATGAACGGCATTTTGAACATGTAGAGTTTTGTAATCAGTGTGAATGAGACGTCTGGGTCACGTTCAGTTACCAAATGTTGTGTCTGATAATGAACGGCATTTGAACATGTAGAGTTTTGTAATCAGTGTGAATGAGACGTCTGGGTCACGTTCAGTTACCAAATGTTGCTGAACTGATAATGAACGGCATTTGAACATGTAGAGTTTTGTAATCAGTGTGAATGAGACGTCTGGGTCACGTTCAGTTACCAAATGTTGTGTCTGATAATGAACGGCATTTGAACATGTAGAGTTTTGTAATCAGTGTGAATGAGACGTCTGGGTCACGTTCAGTTACCAAATGTTGTGTCTGATAATGAACGGCATTTGAACATGTAGAGTTTTGTAATCAGTGTGAATGAGATGTCTGGGTCACGTTCAGTTACCAAATGTTGTGTCTGATAATGAACGGCATTTGAACATGTAGAGTTTTGTAATCAGTGTGAATGAGACGTCTGGGTCACGTTCAGTTACCAAATGTTGCTAAACTGATTCGTTGTTCACCGTGTTCGATACGCTTGTTCTATATTATAATGTATTACTATGTGAACTTTCCAAACCGGTGTGTCCTGCTGAACACACACCCTGTGTTTCTCTTGTCTTGTCTTGTGTAGTTGTTTTGTGTAGTTGTGTTGTGTAGATGTTGTGTTGTGTAGTAGTTGTGTAGTGCAGTTGTGTTGTGTAGTTGTGATGTGTAGTTGTGTTGTGTTGTGTAGTTGTGCTGTGTAGTTCTGTAGTTGGGTTGTGTAGTTGGGTTGTGTAGTTGGGTTGTGTAGTTGTGTTGTGTAATTGTGTTGTGTAGTTGTTGTGTAGTGCAGTTGTGTTGTGTATATGTTGTGTTGTGTAGTAGTTGTGTAGTGCAGTTGTGTTGTGTAGTTGTGTAGTTGTTTTGTGTAGTTGTGATGTGTAGTTGTGTTGTGTAGTTGTGTTGTGTAGTTGTATTGTGTATTTGTATTGTGTAGTTGTGTTGTGTAGTTGTTGTGTAGTTGTATTGTGTAGTTGTGTTGTGTAGTTGGGTTGTGTAGTTGTGATGTGTAGTTGGGTTGTGTAGTTGTATTGTGTAGTTGTGTTCTGTAGTTGTATTGTGTAGTTGTGTTGTGTAGTTGTATTGTGTAGTTGTATTGTGTAGTTGTGTTGTGTAGTTGTATTGTGTAGTTGTATTGTGTAGCTATGTTGTGTAGTTGTGTTGTGTAGTTGTGTTGTGTAGTTGTATTGTGTAGTTGTATTGTGTAGCTATGTTGTGTAGTTGTATTGTGTAGTTGTATTGTGTAGTTGTGTTGTGTAGTTGTGGTGTGTAGTTGTATTGTGTAGTTGTATTGTGTAGCTATGTTGTGTAGTTGTATTGTGTAGTTGTATTGTGTAGTTGTATTGTGTAGTTGTATTGTGTAGTTGTATTGTGTAGCTATGTTGTGTAGTTGTATTGTGTAGTTGTATTGTGTAGTTGTATTGTGTAGTTGTATTGTGTAGCTATGTTGTGTAGTTGTGTTGTGTAGTTGTGTTCTGTAGTTGTATTGTGTAGTTGTATTGTGTAGTTGTGTTGTGTAGTTGTATTGTGTAGTTGTGTTGTGTAGTTGTTGTGTAGTTGTATTGTGTAGTTGTATTGTGTAGTTGTGTTGTGTAGTTGTGTTGTGTAGTTGTTGTGTAGCTATGTTGTGTAGTTGTATTGTGTAGTTGTATTGTGTAGTTGTGTTGTGTAGTTGTATTGTGTAGTTGTATTGTGTAGTTGTGTTGTGTAGTTGTATTGTGTAGTTGTAGTTGTGTAGTTGTATTGTGTAGCTGTGTTGTGTAGTTGTATTTGTGTAGTTGTTGTGTAGCTATGTTGTGTAGTTGTATTGTGTAGTTGTTGTTGTTGTGTAGTAGTGTGTGTTGTGTAGTTGTGTTGTGTAGTATTGTGTATTGTTGTGTAGTTGTTGTGTAGTTTGCTGTGCAGTTGTATTGTGTAGTTGTAGTGTGTAGTTCTGTGCAGTTGTGTTGTGTAGTTGTATTGTGTAGTTGTTGTGTAGTTGTTGTGTAGTTGTGTTGTGTAGTTGTATTGTGTAGTTGTGTTCTGTAGTTGTATTGTGTAGTTTGTAGTTGTGTTGTGTAGTTGTATTGTGTAGTTGTATTGTGCAGCTGTTGTTGTAGTTTGTGTAGTTGTATTGTGTAGTTGTGTTGTGTAGTTGTGTTGTGTAGTTGTATTGTGTAGTTGTGTATGTTGTGTAGTTGTTGTTAGTTGTGTTGTGTAGCTATATTTGTGTAGTTGTTGTGTAGTTGTTGTGTAGTTGTATTTGTGTAGTTGTGTTGTGTAGTTGTGCATTGTGTAGTTGTTGTGCAGTTGTTGTGTAGTTGTGTTGTGTAGTTGTTGTAGTTGTTGTGTAGTTGTTGTGTAGTTGTTGTGTAGTTGTGTTGTGTAGTTGTTGTGTAGGTGTGTTGTGTAGTTGTTTGTGTAGTTGTTGTGTAGTTGTTTGTGTAGTTGTGTTGTGTAGTTGTGTTGTGTAGTTGTATTGTGTAGTTGTTGTGTAGTTGTGTTGTGTGTTAGTTGTGTAGTGTGTTTTGTAGTTTGTTGTGTAGTTGTTGTGTAGTTGTATTATTGTGTAGTAGTTGCTGTAGTTGTATTGTGTAGTTGTGTTGTGTAGTTGTTGTGTAGTTGTTGTGTAGTTGTTGTGTAGTTTGTTGTGTAGTTGTGTTGTGTAGTTGTTGTGTAGTTGTTGTGTAGTTGTTTGTAGTTGTTGTATTGTGTAGTTGTTGTGTAGTTGTTGTGTAGTTGTGTTGTGTAGTTGTATTGTAGTTGTTGTGTAGTTGTTGTGTAGTGTAGTTGTGTTGTTAGTTGTTGTGTAGTTGTTGTGTAGTTGTTGTGTAGTTGTGTTGTGTAGTTGTATTGGTTGTGTAGTTGTGTTGTGTAGTTTGTTGTGTGTTGTTGTATTGTGTAGTTGTTGTGTAGTTGTTGTGTAGTTGTTGTGTAGTTGTGTTGTGTAGTTGTGTTGTGTAGTTGTTCTGTAGTTGTGTTGTGTAGTTGTATTGTGTAGTTGTGTAGTTGTGTTGTGTAGTTGTGTTTGTGTAGTTGTTCTGTAGTTGTGTTGTGTAGTTGTATTGTGTAGTTGTGTAGTTGTGTTGTGTAGTTGTGTTGTGTAGTTGTTGTGTAGTTGTTGTGTAGTTGTTGTGTAGTTGTGTTCTGTAGTTGTATTGTGTAGTTGTATTGTGTAGTTGTGTTGTGTAGTTGTATTGTGTAGTTGTTGTGTAGTTGTTGTGTAGTTGTGTTGTGTAGTTCTGTTGTGTAGTTGTTGTGTAGTTGTTGTGTAGTTGTGTTGTGTCTAATCCCTGTTTCCCTGGTTAAATATATATATATATTGTCTTTCAGATCATCTATTGTGACCTACTTGGAGAGAAACTCTAACTCACCCTGTGATGCCTGGTTAAATATAGCTCTCAAAGAAACACACACACACATGTGCACACGCGCACGCACACAGGCATACACACACACATACACACACACACACACACACACATATACACATACACTCACACACACACACGGAAACAAGAAAGCACCCAAATGCACGGAGCATTGGACACACATCCATGCATGTACACACACACACACACACACACACACACACACACACACACACACATACACATACACATACACACATACACACATACACACACACACACACACACACACACACACACACACACACACACACTGGTGAAGACTGTCTGACCTGACACTTTATTAAACCAACAAACATCATTCATGAAGACAGCTGTCTCCTCCTGACTGCTACCAGGACGGCACATGTTGCTGAGTGCTGAGTGTATCCCCGGGGTAGACAGGGGACATCTTGTTGGGGTAGACAGAGGACATCTTGTTGGAGTAGACAGGAGACATATTGTTGGAGAGTAGACAGGGGACATCTTGTTGGGGGTAGACAGGGGACATCTTGTTGGGAGTAGACAGAGGACATCTTGTTGGGGGTAGACAGAGGACATCTTGTTGGGGGTAGACAGGAGACATATTGTTGGGGGAAGACAGGGGACATCTTTTGGGGGTAGACAGGGGACATCTTGTTGGGGGTAGACAGGGGACATATTGATGGGGGTAGACAGGGGACATTTTGTTGGGGTAGACAGGAGACATCTTGTTGGGGGTAGACAGGGGACATCTTGTAGGGGGTAGACAGGGGACATATTGTTGGGGGTAGACAGAGGACATCTTGTTGGGGGTAGACAGAGGACATCTTGTTGGGGGTAGACAGGGACATATTGTTGGGGTAGACAGGGGACATCTTGTTGGGGGTAGACAGAGGACATCTCGTTGGGGTAGACAGAGGACATCTCGTAGGGAGTAGACAGAGGACATCTGTTGGGGGTAGACAGAGGACATCTTGTTGGGGGTAGACAGGGGACATATTGTTGGTGGTAGACAGGGACATCTTGTTGGGGGTAGACAGGGGACATATTGATGGGGCAGACAGGGACATCTTGTTGGGAGGTAGACAGGAGACATCTTGTTGGGGGTAGACAGGGACATATTGTTGGGGGTAGACAGGGGACATATTGATGGGGTAGACAGGGGACATCCAGGGGTAGACAGGGGACATCTTGTCTCTCCCTTAGACAGGGGACATATTGATGGGGTAGACAGGGGACATATTGACCCCATAGACAGGGACATCTTGTTGGGGGTAGACAGGGACATCTTGTTGGGGGTAGACAGAGGACATCTTGTTCCTCCCAGACAGGAGACATCTTGTTGGGGGCAGACAGGGACAAGAGGGGGTAGACAGGGGACATCTTATTAGGTAAAGGGGACATTCTGTTTGGGGGTAGACAGGGACATATTTGATGGGGGGTAGACAGAGGGACATCTTGTTGGGGGTAGACAGGAGACATCTATTGGGAAGCAGACAGAGGACATCTTGTTGATAGACAGAGGACATCTTGTTGAGGGGTAGACAGGAGACATCTTGTTGGGGTAGACAGGGACATCTTCAGGGTAGACAGGGACATCTTATTAGGGGCAGACAGGGACATCTTGTTGGATATAGACAGGGGACATATTTGATGGGGGCAGACAGGGACATCTTGTTGGGGGCAGACAGGAGACATCTTGTTGGGGGCAGACAGGGACATCTTGTTGGGGGTATGGGACAGGGGACATCTTGTTGGGGCAGACAGGGACATCTTGGATAGACAGGAGACATCTTGTTGGGATAGACAGAGGACATATTTATGGGGGCAGACAGGGAACATCTTGTTGGGGGTAGACAGGGGACATCTTGTTGGGAAGGACAGGGGACATTTTGTTGGGGGGGTGTACAGGGGACATATTGTTGGGGGTAGACAGGGGACATCTTGTTGGGATATGACAGGGACATATTGTTGGGGGTAGACAGAGGACATCTCGTTGGAAGTAGACAGAGGACATCTCGTTGGGGGTAGACAGGGGACATATTGATGGGGGTAGACAGGAGACATATTGATGTGGGTAGACAGGAGACATCTTGTAGGGGAAGACAGGGGACATCTTGTAGGGGGGTAGACAGGAGACATCTTTTTGGTGGTAGACAGAGGACATCTTGTTGGGGGATAGACAGGGGACATCTTATTAGGGGTAGACAGGGACATCTTGTTGGGGGAAGACAGGGGACATATTGTTGGGGGTAGACAGGGGACATATTGATGGGGGTAGACAGGGGACATATTGATGGGGGTAGATAGGGGACATATTGATGGGGGAGACAGGGACATATTGATGGGATAGACAGGGACATCTTGTTGGGGGAGACAGGGGACATCTTGTTGGGGGTAGAGAGGACATCTTGTTGGGGGTAGACAGGAGACATCTTGTTGGGGGTAGAAGGGACATCTTGTAGGGCTAGACAGGGACATCTTGTTGGGGATAGACAGGGGACATCTTTTGATAGACAGGGGACATCTTGTTGGGGGTAGACAGGGAAATTTTGTTGGGGGAAGACAGGGGACATATTGTTGGGGGTAGAAGGGGACATATTGATGGGGGTAGACAGGGGACATATTGATGGGGGAAGACACGGGGACATATTGATGTGGGTAGATATGAAGACATCTTTTGGTGGTAGACAGGGAAATCTTGTTGGGATTAGACAGAGGACATCTTGTTGATATGAAGACATGGGACAAGGGGGTGTAGATGGGGACATCTTGTAGGGGATAGACAGGGGCCATATTGATGGGGAAGACAGGGGACATATTGATTGGGTAGACAGGGGACATCTTGATAGGGGAGACAGGGGACATATTGAAGGGGGTAGACAGGGGACATATTGATGGGGTAGACAGGGGACATCTTGGGGGGTAGACAGAGGACATCTTGTTGGGGGAGACAGAGGACATCTTGTTGGGGATACAGGAGACATCTTGTTGGGGTAGACAGGGGACATCTTGTTGGGGGTAGACAGGGGACATCTTGTTGGGGGTAGACAGGAGACATCTTGTTGGGGACACAGAGGACATATTTATGGGGGTAGACAGGGGACATCTTGTTATGACAGGGGACATCTTGTTGGGGGGTAGACAGGGGACATTTTGTTGGGGAAGACAGGGGACATATTGTTGGGGGTAGAAGGGGACATATTGATGGGGTAGACAGGGGACATATTGATGGGGGTAGACAGGAGACATATTGATGTGGGTAGACAGGAGACATCTTGTAGGGGCTAGACAGGGGACATCTTGTAGGGGGTAGACAGGAGACATCTTTTTGGTGGTAGACAGAGGACATCTTGTTGGGGGTAGAAGACATCTTGTAGGGGGTAGACATGGGCCATATTGATGGGGGTAGACAGGGGCCATATTGATATAGACAGGGGACATCTTGTAGGGGTAGACAGGGGACATATTGATGGGGGTGACAGGGGACATATTGATGGGGTAGAAGGGGACATCTTGTTGGGGGTAGATAGGGGACATCTTGTTGGGGTAGACAGAGGACATTTTGTTGGGGGGTAGACAGAGGACATCTTGTTGGGGGAGACATGGGACATCTTGTTGGGGGTAGACAGAGGACATCTTGTTGGGGGTAGACAAGGACATCTTGTTGGGGAAGACACGGGACATTGTGTTAGGGTAGACAGGGGACATCTTGTTGATATGAAGACAGGGGACATCTTGTTGGGAGTAGACAGAGGACATCTTGTTGGGGGGAGACAGGGACATATTGTTGGTGGTAGACAGGAGACATATTTTGGAAGGGTAGACAGGGGACATATTGTTGGTGGTAGACAGGAGACATATTTTGGGGGTAGACAGGGGACATATTGTTGAAGGGGTAGACAGGGGACATATTGATGGGGTAGAAGGGGACATCTTGTTGGATAGACAGGAGACATATTTGGGGTAGACAGGGGATATATTGTTGTTGGTAGACAGGGGACATCTTGTAGTGGGTAGACAGGACATTGTGTTGGTGGCAGACAGGGGACATCTTGATAGGGGGTAGACATGGGGACATCTTGTAGGGGGTAGACATGGACATATTGATGGGGGTAGACAGGGGACATCTTGAAGGGGTAGACAGGGACATATCGATGGGGTAGACAGGGGACATCTTGTTGGGGGTAGACAGGGGACATATTGTTGGGGGTAGACAGGGGACATATTGATGGGGATAGACAGGGGACATCTAGGTGGTGCAACGGCCCAGGTCCCTATCCCTCCTTCCCTGACCCCATTGTCTCATGATTTCTCTTCTCTTCTCGATCAATCTCCCCCTGACCCCATTATTTTATGATTTCTCTTCTCTTCTCTCCCCTTCCTTCCTGACCCCATTATCTCATGAATTCTCTTCTCTTCTCTCCCCTTCCTCCCTGACCCCATTATCTCATGAATTCTCTTCTCTTCTCTCCCCTTCCTTCCTGACCCCATTATCTCATGAATTCTATTATCTTCTCTCCCCTTCCTTCCTGACCCCATTATCTCATGAATTCCCTTCTCTTCTCTACTTCTTCCCTGAGCCCATTGTGTCATGACTTCTCTTCTCTCCCCTTCCTCCCTGACCCCATTGTCTTCTGGAGCATCTCAGGGAAGAGAGGGTAGGTAACAAGAACGATAAAGATAAAGATATTCTGTTACATAGAGAGAGTGATATTCTGTTATATAAAGAGAGTGATATTCTGTTACATAGAGAGAGTGATATTCTGTTGATAAGGGAAGGTTGTTGATAAGGGAAGGCTGTTGATATGAAGACACGTGGATAAGGGAAGGCTGTTGATATGAAGACACGTGGATAAGGGAAGGCTGTTGATATGGGAAGGCTGTTGATATGAAGACACGTGGATATGGGAAGGCTGTTGATAAGGGAAGGCTGTTGATATGAAGACATGTGGATAAGGCAAGGCTGTTGATATGAAGACACGTGGATATGGGAAGGCTGTTGATATGAAGACACGTGGATAAGGGAAGGCTGTTGATGTGAAGACACGTGGATATGGGAAGGCTGTTGATATGAAGACACGTGGATAAGGGAAGGCTGTTGATAAGGGAAGGCTGTTGATATGAAGACACGTGGATAAGGGAAGGCTGTTGATAAGGGAAGGCTGTTGATATGAAGACACATGGATAAGGGAAGGCTGTTGATGTGAAGACACGTGGATAAGGGAAGGCTGTTGATATGAAGACACGTGGATAAGGGAAGGCTGTTGATATGAAGACACGTGGATAAGGGAAGGCTGTTGATATGAAGACACGTGGATAAGGGAAGGCTGTTGATATGAAGACACGTGGATAAGGGAAGGCTGTTGATATGAAGACACGTGGATAAGGGAAGGCTGTTGATATGAAGACACGTGGATAAGGGAAGGCTGTTGATATGAAGACACGTGGATAAGGGAAGGCTGTTGATATGAAGACACGTGGATAAGGGAAGGCTGTTGATATGAAGACACGTGGATAAGGGAAGGCTGTTGATATGAAGACACGTGGATAAGGGAAGGCTGTTGATATGAAGACACGTGGATAAGGGAAGGCTGTTGATATGGAGACACGTGGATAAGGGAAGGCTGTTGATATGAAGACACGTGGATAAGGGAAGGCTGTTGATATGAAGACACGTGGATAAGGGAAGGCTGTTGATATGAAGACACGTGGATAAGGGAAGGCTGTTGATATGGGAAGGCTGTTGATATGAAGACACGTGGATAAGGGAAGGCTGTTGATATGAAGACACATGGATAAGGGAAGGCTATTGATATGGGAAGGCTGTTGATATGAAGACACGTGGATAAGGGAAGGCTGTTGATATGAAGACACGTGGATAAGGGAAGGCTGTTGATACGGGAAGGCTGTTGATATGAAGACACGTGGATAAGGGAAGGCTGTTGATAAGGGAAGGCTGTTGGTATGAAGACATGTGGATAAGGGAAGGCTGTTGATATGAAGACACGTGGATATGGGAAGGCTGTTGATATGAAGACACGTGGATAAGGGAAGGCTGTTGATATGAAGACACGTGGATAAGGGAAGGCTGTTGATAAGGGAAGGCTGTTGATATGAAGACACGTGGATAAGGGAAGGTTGTTGATAAGGGAAGGCTGTTGATATGAATACACGTGGATAAGGGAAGGCTATTGATAAGGGAAGGCTGTTGATATGAAGACACATGGATAAGGGAAGGCTGTTGATGTGAAGACACGTGGATAAGGGAAGGCTGTTGATATGAAGACACGTGGATAAGGGAAGGCTGTTGATATGAAGACACGTGGATAAGGGAAGGCTGTTGATATGGGAAGGCTGTTGATATGAAGACACGTGGATAAGGGAAGGCTGTTGTTATGAAGACACGTGGATAAGGGAAGGCTGTTGATAAGGGAAGGCTGTTGATATGAAGACACGTGGATAAGGGAAGGCTGTTGATAAGGGAAGGCTGTTGATATGAAGACACGTGGATAAGGGAAGGCTGTTGATATGAAGACACGTGGATAAGGGAAGGCTGTTGATATGAAGACACATGGATACGGGAAGGCTGTTGATATGAAGACACGTGGATAAGGGAAGGCTGTTGATATGAAGACACGTGGATATGGGAAGGCTGTTGATATGAAGACACGTGGATATGGGAAGGCTGTTGATAAGGGAAGGCTGTTGATATGAAGACACGTGGATAAGGGAAGTCTGTTGATATGAAGACCTGTGGATAGGGGAAGGCTGTTGATATGAAGACACGTGGATATGGGAAGGCTGTTGATAAGGGAAGGCTGTTGATATGAAGACACGTGGATAAGCGAAGGCTGTTGATATGAAGACACGTGGATATGGGAAGGCTGTTGATATGAAGACACGTGGATAAGGGAAGGCTGTTGATGTGAAGACACGTGGATAAGGGAAGGCTGTTGATATGAAGACACGTGGATATGGGAAGGCTGTTGATAAGGGAAGGCTGTTGATATGAAGACACGTGGATAAGCGAAGGCTGTTGATATGAAGACACGTGGATATGGGAAGGCTGTTGATATGAAGACACGTGGATAAGGGAAGGCTGTTGATGTGAAGACACGTGGATAAGGGAAGGCTGTTGATATGAAGACACGTGGATAAGGGAAGGCTGTTGATATGGGAAGGCTGTTGATGTGAAGACACGTGGATAAGGGAAGGCTGTTGATATGAACACACGAGGATAAGGGAAGGCTGTTGATAAGGGAAGGCTGTTGATATGAAGACACGTGGATAAGGGAAGGCTGTTGATATGGGAAGGTTGTTGATGTGAAGACACGTGGATATGGGAAGGCTGTTAATATGAAGACACGTGGATAAGGGAAGGCTGTTGATGTGAAGACATGTGGATAAGGGAAGGCTGTTGATGTGAAGACATGTGGATATGGGAAGGCTGTTGATATGAAGACACGTGGATATGGGAAGGCTGTTGATAAGGGAAGGCTGTTGATATGAAGACATGTGGATAAGGGAAGGCTGTTGATAAGGGAAGGCTGTTGATATGAAGACATGTGGATAAGGGAAGGCTGTTGATGTGAAGACACGTGGATAAGGGAAGGCTGTTGATATGAAGACATGTGGATAAGGGAAGGCTGTTGATATGAAGACACGTGGATATGGGAAGGCTGTTGATATGAAGACACGTGGATAAGGGAAGGCTGTTGATATGAAGACATGTGGATAAGGGAAGGCTGTTGATATGAAGACACGTGGATAAGGGAAGGCTGTTGATAAGGGAAGGCTGTTGATATGAAGACACATGGATAAGGGAAGGCTGTTGATGTGAAGACACGTGGATAAGGGAAGGCTGTTGATATGAAGACACGTGGATAAGGGAAGGCTGTTGATATGAAGACACGTGGATAAGGGAAGGCTGTTGATATGAAGACACGTGGATAAGGGAAGGCTGTTGATATGAAGACACGTGGATAAGGGAAGGCTGTTGATATGAAGACACGTGGATAAGGGAAGGCTGTTGATATGAAGACACGTGGATAAGGGAAGGCTGTTGATATGAAGACACGTGGATAAGGGAAGGCTGTTGATATGAAGACACGTGGATAAGGGAAGGCTGTTGATATGAAGACACGTGGATAAGGGAAGGCTGTTGATATGGAGACACGTGGATAAGGGAAGGCTGTTGATATGAAGACACGTGGATAAGGGAAGGCTGTTGATATGAAGACACGTGGATAAGGGAAGGCTGTTGATATGAAGACACGTGGATAAGGGAAGGCTGTTGATATGAAGACACGTGGATAAGGGAAGGCTGTTGATATGGGAAGGCTGTTGATATGAAGACACGTGGATAAGGGAAGGCTGTTGATATGAAGACACATGGATAAGGGAAGGCTATTGATATGGGAAGGCTGTTGATATGAAGACACGTGGATAAGGGAAGGCTGTTGATATGAAGACACATGGATAAGGGAAGGCTGTTGATACGGGAAGGCTGTTGATATGAAGACACGTGGATAAGGGAAGGCTGTTGATAAGGGAAGGCTGTTGGTATGAAGACATGTGGATAAGGGAAGGCTGTTGATATGAAGACACGTGGATATGGGAAGGCTGTTGATATGAAGACACGTGGATAAGGGAAGGCTGTTGATATGAAGACACGTGGATAAGGGAAGGCTGTTGATAAGGGAAGGCTGTTGATATGAAGACACGTGGATAAGGGAAGGTTGTTGATAAGGGAAGGCTGTTGATATGAATACACGTGGATAAGGGAAGGCTATTGATAAGGGAAGGCTGTTGATATGAAGACACATGGATAAGGGAAGGCTGTTGATGTGAAGACACGTGGATAAGGGAAGGCTGTTGATATGAAGACACGTGGATAAGGGAAGGCTGTTGATATGAAGACACGTGGATAAGGGAAGGCTGTTGATATGGGAAGGCTGTTGATATGAAGACACGTGGATAAGGGAAGGCTGTTGTTATGAAGACACGTGGATAAGGGAAGGCTGTTGATAAGGGAAGGCTGTTGATATGAAGACACATGGATACGGGAAGGCTGTTGATATGAAGACACGTGGATAAGGGAAGGCTGTTGATATGAAGACACGTGGATATGGGAAGGCTGTTGATATGAAGACACGTGGATATGGGAAGGCTGTTGATAAGGGAAGGCTGTTGATATGAAGACACGTGGATAAGGGAAGTCTGTTGATATGAAGACCTGTGGATAGGGGAAGGCTGTTGATATGAAGACACGTGGATATGGGAAGGCTGTTGATAAGGGAAGGCTGTTGATATGAAGACACGTGGATAAGCGAAGGCTGTTGATATGAAGACACGTGGATATGGGAAGGCTGTTGATATGAAGACACGTGGATAAGGGAAGGCTGTTGATGTGAAGACACGTGGATAAGGGAAGGCTGTTGATATGAAGACACGTGGATATGGGAAGGCTGTTGATAAGGGAAGGCTGTTGATATGAAGACACGTGGATAAGCGAAGGCTGTTGATATGAAGACACGTGGATATGGGAAGGCTGTTGATATGAAGACACGTGGATAAGGGAAGGCTGTTGATGTGAAGACACGTGGATAAGGGAAGGCTGTTGATATGAAGACACGTGGATAAGGGAAGGCTGTTGATATGGGAAGGCTGTTGATGTGAAGACACGTGGATAAGGGAAGGCTGTTGATATGAACACACAAGGATAAGGGAAGGCTGTTGATAAGGGAAGGCTGTTGATATGAAGACACGTGGATAAGGGAAGGCTGTTGATATGGGAAGGTTGTTGATGTGAAGACACGTGGATATGGGAAGGCTGTTGATATGAAGACACGTGGATAAGGGAAGGCTGTTGATGTGAAGACATGTGGATAAGGGAAGGCTGTTGATGTGAAGACATGTGGATATGGGAAGGCTGTTGATATGAAGACACGTGGATATGGGAAGGCTGTTGATAAGGGAAGGCTATTGATATGAAGACATGTGGATAAGGGAAGGCTGTTGATAAGGGAAGGCTGTTGATATGAAGACATGTGGATAAGGGAAGGCTGTTGATGTGAAGACACGTGGATAAGGGAAGGCTGTTGATATGAAGACATGTGGATAAGGGAAGGCTGTTGATATGAAGACACGTGGATATGGGAAGGCTGTTGATATGAAGACACGTGGATAAGGGAAGGCTGTTGATATGAAGACATGTGGATAAGGAAGGCTGTTGATATGAAGACACGTGGATAAGGGAAGGCTGTTGATAAGGGAAGGCTGTTGATATGAAGACACATGGATAAGGGAAGGCTGTTGATGTGAAGACACGTGGATAAGGGAAGGCTGTTGATATGAAGACACGTGGATAAGGGAAGGCTGTTGATATGAAGACACGTGGATAAGGGAAGGCTGTTGATATGAAGACACGTGGATAAGGGAAGGCTGTTGATATGAAGACACGTGGATAAGGGAAGGCTGTTGATATGAAGACACGTGGATAAGGGAAGGCTGTTGATATGAAGACACGTGGATAAGGGAAGGCTGTTGATATGAAGACACGTGGATATGGGAAGGCTGTTGATATGAAGACACGTGGATAAGGGAAGGCTGTTGATATGAAGACACGTGGATAAGGGAAGGCTGTTGATATGGAGACACGTGGATAAGGGAAGGCTGTTGATATGAAGACACGTGGATAAGGGAAGGCTGTTGATATGAAGACACGTGGATAAGGGAAGGCTGTTGATATGAAGACACGTGGATAAGGGAAGGCTGTTGATATGGGAAGGCTGTTGATATGAAGACACGTGGATAAGGGAAGGCTGTTGATATGAAGACACATGGATAAGGGAAGGCGATTGATATGGGAAGGCTGTTGATATGAAGACACGTGGATAAGGGAAGGCTGTTGATATGAAGACACATGGATAAGGGAAGGCTGTTGATAAGGGAAGGCTGTTGATATGAAGACACATGGATAAGGGAAGGCTGTTGATGTGAAGACACGTGGATAAGGGAAGGCTGTTGATATGAAGACACGTGGATAAGGGAAGGCTGTTGATATGAAGACACATGGATACGGGAAGACTGTTGATATGAAGACACATGGATAAGGGAAGGCTGTTGATATGAAGACACGCGGATA
The DNA here is from genome assembly GCF_034236695.1 of Oncorhynchus nerka. Taxonomy (NCBI): domain Eukaryota; kingdom Metazoa; phylum Chordata; class Actinopteri; order Salmoniformes; family Salmonidae; genus Oncorhynchus; species Oncorhynchus nerka. The sequence goes on from NW_027040480.1 coordinate 85,423, forward strand.
TGGGAAGGCTGTTGATATGAAGACACGTGGATAAGGGAAGGCTGTTGATAAGGGAAGGCTGTTGATATGAAGACACGTGGATAAGGGAAGTCTGTTGATATGAAGACCTGTGGATAGGGGAAGGCTGTTGATATGAAGACACGTGGATATGGGAAGGCTGTTGATAAGGGAAGGCTGTTGATATGAAGACACGTGGATAAGCGAAGGCTGTTGATATGAAGACACGTGGATATGGGAAGGCTGTTGATATGAAGACACGTGGATAAGGGAAGGCTGTTGATATGAAGACACGTGGATAAGGGAAGGCTGTTGATAAGGGAAGGTTGTTGATGTGAAGACACGTGGATAAGGGAAGGCTGTTGATAAGGGAAGGCTGTTGATATGAAGACACATGGATAAGGGAAGACTGTTGATAAGGGAAGGCTGTTGATATGAAGACACATGGATAAGGAAGGCTGTTGATGTGAAGACACGTGGATAAGGGAAAGCTGTTGATATGAAGACACGTGGATAAGGGAAGGCTGTGGATATGAAGACAGGGAGGCTGTTGATATGAAGACACGTGGATAAGGGAAGGCTGTTGATATGAAGACACGTGGATAAGGGAAGGCTGTTGATATGGGAAGGCTGTTGATATGAAGACACGTGGATATGGAAGGCTGTTGATATGGGAAGGCTGTTGATATGAAGACACGTGGATATGGGAAGGCTGTTGATATGAAGACACGTGGATAAGGGAAGGCTGTTGATATGAAGACACGTGGATAAGGGAAGGCTGTTGATATGAAGACACGTGGATAAGGGAAGGCTGTTGATATGAAGACACGTGGATATAGGGAAGGCTGTTGATGTGAAGACACGTGGATAAGGGAAGGCTGTTGATATGAAGACACGTGGATAAGGGAAGGCTGTTGATGTGAAGACGTGGATAAGGGAAGGCTGTTGATATGAAGACACGTGGATATGGGAAGGCTGTTGATATGGGAAGGCTGTTGATGTGAAGACACGTGGATAAGGGAAGGCTGTTGATATGAAGACACGTGGATAAGGGAAGGGCTGTTGATGAATGGGAAGGCTGTTGATATGAAGACACGTGGATAAGGGAAGGCTGTTGATATGGGAAGGTTGTTGATGTGAAGACACGTGGATATGGGAAGGCTGTTGATATGAAGACACGTGGATAAGGGAAGGCTGTTGATGTGAAGACATGTGGATAAGGGAAGGCTGTTGATGTGAAGACATGTGGATATGGGAAGGCTGTTGATATGAAGACATGTGGATAAGGGAAGGCTGTTGATATGAAGACACGTGGATATGGGAAGGCTGTTGATAAGGGAAGGCTGTTGATATGAAGACATGTGGATAAGGGAAGGCTGTTGATAAGGGAAGGCTGTTGATATGAAGACACATGGATAAGGGAAGGCTGTTGATGTGAAGACACGTGGATAAGGGAAGGCTGTTGATATGAAGACACGTGGATAAGGGAAGGCTGTTGATATGAAGACACGTGGATAAGGAAGGCTGTTGATATGGGAAGGCTGTTGATATGAAGACACGTGGATAAGGGAAGGCTGTTGATATGAAGACACATGGATAAGGGAAGGCGATTGATATGGGAAGGCTGTTGATATGAAGACACGTGGATAAGGGAAGGCTGTTGATATGAAGACACATGGATAAGGGAAGGCTGTTGATAAGGGAAGGCTGTTGATATGAAGACACATGGATAAGGGAAGGCTGTTGATGTGAAGACACGTGGATAAGGGAAGGCTGTTGATATGAAGACACGTGGATAAGGGAAGGCTGTTGATATGAAGACATGGATACGGGAAGACTGTTGATATGAAGACACATGGATAAGGGAAGGCTGTTGATATGAAGACACGTGGATATGGGAAGGCTGTTGATATGAAGACACGTGGATATGGGAAGGCTGTTGATATGGGAAGGCTGTTGATATGAAGACACGTGGATAAGGGAAGTCTGTTGATATGAAGACCTGTGGATAGGGAAGGCTGTTGATATGAAGACACGTGGATATGGGAAGGCTGTTGATAAGGCTGTTGATATGAAGGGAAGGCTGTTGATATGAAGACACGTGGATAAGCGAAGGCTGTTGATATGAAGACACGTGGATATGGGAAGGCTGTTGATATGAAGACACGTGGATAAGGGAAGGCTGTTGATATGAAGACACGTGGATAAGGGAAGGCTGTTGATAAGGGAAGGCTGTTGATATGAAGACACGTGGATAAGGGAAGGCTGTTGATAAGGGAAGGCTGTTGATATGAAGACACATGGATAAGGGAAGGCTGTTGATAAGGGAAGGCTGTTGATATGAAGACACATGGATAAGGGAAGGCTGTTGATGTGAAGACACGTGGATAAGGGAAAGCTGTTGATATGAAGACACGTGGATAAGGGAAGGCTGTGGATATGAAGACATGGGAAGGCTGTTGATATGAAGACACGTGGATAAGGGAAGGCTGTTGATATGAAGACACGTGGATAAGGGAAGGCTGTTGATATGGGAAGGCTGTTGATATGAAGACACGTGGATATGGGAAGGCTGTTGATATGGGAAGGCTGTTGATATGAAGACACGTGGATATGGGAAGGCTGTTGATATGAAGACACGTGGATAAGGGAAGGCTGTTGATATGAAGACACGTGGATAAGGGAGGGCTGTTGATATGAAGACACGTGGATAAGGGAAGGCTGTTGATATGAAGACACGTGGATAAGGGAAGGCTGTTGATGTGAAGACACGTGGATAAGGGAAGGCTGTTGATATGAAGACACGTGGATAAGGGAAGGCTGTTGATGTGAAGACACGTGGATAAGGGAAGGCTGTTGATATGAAGACACGTGGATAAGGGAAGGCTGTTGATATGGGAAGGCTGTTGATGTGAAGACACGTGGATAAGGGAAGGCTGTTGATATGAAGACACGTGGATAAGGGAAGGCTGTTGATAGGGAAGGCTGTTGATATGAAGACACGTGGATAAGGGAAGGCTGTTGATATGGGAAGTTGTTGATGTGAAGACACGTGGATATGGGAAGGCTGTTGATATGAAGACACGTGGATAAGGGAAGGCTGTTGATGTGAAGACATGTGGATAAGGGAAGGCTGTTGATGTGAAGACATGTGGATATGGGAAGGCTGTTGATGAAGACATGGATGGGAAGGCTGTTGATATGAAGACACGTGGATATGGGAAGGCTGTTGATAAGGAAGGCTGTTGATATGAAGACATGTGGATAAGGGAAGGCTGTTGATAAGGGAAGGCTGTTGATATGAAGACACATGGATATGGGAAGGCTGTTGATGTGAAGACACGTGGATAAGGGAAGGCTGTTGATATGAAGACACGTGGATAAGGGAAGGCTGTTGATATGGGAAGGCTGTTGATATGAAGACACGTGGATAAGGGAAGGCTGTTGATATGGGAAGGCTGTTGATATGAAGACACGTGGATAAGGGAAGGCTGTTGATATGAAGACACGTGGATAAGGGAAGGCTGTTGATATGAAGACACGTGGATAAGGGAAGGCTGTTGATATGGGAAGGCTGTTGATATGAAGACACGTGGATAAGGGAAGGCTGTTGATAAGGGAAGGCTGTTGATGTGAAGACACGTGGATAAGGGAAGGCTGTTGATATGAAGACACGTGGATAAGGGAAGGCTGTTGATAAGGGAAGGCTGTTGATATGAAGACACGTGGATAAGGGAAGGCTGTTGATATGAAGACACGTGGATAAGGGAAGGCTGTTGATGTGAAGACACGTGGATAAGGGAAGGCTGTTGATATGAAGACACGTGGATAAGGGAAGGCTGTTGATATGGGAAGGTTGTTGATGTGAAGACACGTGGATATGGGAAGGCTGTTGATATGAAGACACGTGGATAAGGGAAGGCTGTTGATGTGAAGACATGTGGATAAGGGAAGGCTGTTGATGTGAAGACATGTGGATATGGGAAGGCTGTTGATATGAAGACATGTGGATAAGGGAAGGCTGTTGATATGAAGACACGTGGATATGGGAAGGCTGTTGATAAGGGAAGGCTGTTGATATGAAGACATGTGGATAAGGGAAGGCTGTTGATAAGGGAAGGCTGTTGATATGAAGACACGTGGATAAGGGAAGGCTGTTGATGTGAAGACACGTGGATAAGGGAAGGCTGTTGATATGAAGACACGTGGATAAGGGAAGGCTGTTGATATGAAGACACGTGGATAAGGGAAGGCTGTTGATATGAAGACACGTGGATAAGGGAAGGCTGTTGATATGGGAAGGCTGTTGATATGAAGACACGTGGATAAGGGAAGGCTGTTGATATGAAGACACATGGATAAGGGAAGGCGATTGATATGGGAAGGCTGTTGATATGAAGACACGTGGATAAGGGAAGGCTGTTGATATGAAGACACATGGATAAGGGAAGGCTGTTGATAAGGGAAGGCTGTTGATATGAAGACACATGGATAAGGGAAGGCTGTTGATGTGAAGACACGTGGATAAGGGAAGGCTGTTGATATGAAGACACGTGGATAAGGGAAGGCTGTTGATATGAAGACACATGGATACGGGAAGACTGTTGATATGAAGACACATGGATAAGGGAAGGCTGTTGATATGAAGACACGCGGATATGGGAAGGCTGTTGATATGAAGACACGTGGATATGGGAAGGCTGTTGATAAGGGAAGGCTGTTGATATGAAGACACGTGGATAAGGGAAGTCTGTTGATATGAAGACCTGTGGATAGGGGAAGGCTGTTGATATGAAGACACGTGGATATGGGAAGGCTGTTGATAAGGGAAGGCTGTTGATATGAAGACACGTGGATAAGCGAAGGCTGTTGATATGAAGACACGTGGATATGGGAAGGCTGTTGATATGAAGACACGTGGATAAGGGAAGGCTGTTGATATGAAGACACGTGGATAAGGGAAGGCTGTTGATAAGGGAAGGTTGTTGATGTGAAGACACGTGGATAAGGGAAGGCTGTTGATAAGGGAAGGCTGTTGATATGAAGACACATGGATAAGGGAAGACTGTTGATAAGGGAAGGCTGTTGATATGAAGACACATGGATAAGGGAAGGCTGTTGATGTGAAGACACGTGGATAAGGGAAAGCTGTTGATATGAAGACACGTGGATAAGGGAAGGCTGTGGATATGAAGACACGTGGATACGGGAAGGCTGTTGATATGAAGACACGTGGATAAGGGAAGGCTGTTGATATGAAGACACGTGGATAAGGGAAGGCTGTTGATATGGGAAGGCTGTTGATATGAAGACACGTGGATATGGGAAGGCTGTTGATATGGGAAGGCTGTTGATATGAAGACACGTGGATATGGGAAGGCTGTTGATATGAAGACGCGTGGATAAGGGAAGGCTGTTGATATGAAGACACGTGGATAAGGGAGGGCTGTTGATATGAAGACACGTGGATAAGGGAAGGCTGTTGATATGAAGACACGTGGATAAGGGAAGGCTGTTGATGTGAAGACACGTGGATAAGGGAAGGCTGTTGATATGAAGACACGTGGATAAGGGAAGGCTGTTGATGTGAAGACACGTGGATAAGGGAAGGCTGTTGATATGAAGACACGTGGATAAGGGAAGGCTGTTGATATGGGAAGGCTGTTGATGTGAAGACACGTGGATAAGGGAAGGCTGTTGATATGAACACACGTGGATAAGGGAAGGCTGTTGATAAGGGAAGGCTGTTGATATGAAGACACGTGGATAAGGGAAGGCTGTTGATATGGGAAGGTTGTTGATGTGAAGACACGTGGATATGGGAAGGCTGTTGATATGAAGACACGTGGATAAGGGAAGGCTGTTGATGTGAAGACATGTGGATAAGGGAAGGCTGTTGATGTGAAGACATGTGGATATGGGAAGGCTGTTGATATGAAGACATGTGGATAAGGGAAGGCTGTTGATATGAAGACACGTGGATATGGGAAGGCTGTTGATAAGGGAAGGCTGTTGATATGAAGACATGTGGATAAGGGAAGGCTGTTGATAAGGGAAGGCTGTTGATATGAAGACACATGGATAAGGGAAGGCTGTTGATGTGAAGACACGTGGATAAGGGAAGGCTGTTGATATGAAGACACGTGGATAAGGGAAGGCTGTTGATATGAAGACACGTGGATAAGGGAAGGCTGTTGATATGGGAAGGCTGTTGATATGAAGACACGTGGATAAGGGAAGGCTGTTGATATGAAGACACATGGATAAGGGAAGGCGATTGATATGGGAAGGCTGTTGATATGAAGACACGTGGATAAGGGAAGGCTGTTGATATGAAGACACATGGATAAGGGAAGGCTGTTGATAAGGGAAGGCTGTTGATATGAAGACACATGGATAAGGGAAGGCTGTTGATGTGAAGACACGTGGATAAGGGAAGGCTGTTGATATGAAGACACGTGGATAAGGGAAGGCTGTTGATATGAAGACACATGGATACGGGAAGACTGTTGATATGAAGACACATGGATAAGGGAAGGCTGTTGATATGAAGACACGCGGATATGGGAAGGCTGTTGATATGAAGACACGTGGATATGGGAAGGCTGTTGATAAGGGAAGGCTGTTGATATGAAGACACGTGGATAAGGGAAGTCTGTTGATATGAAGACCTGTGGATAGGGAAGGCTGTTGATATGAAGACACGTGGATATGGGAAGGCTGTTGATAAGGGAAGGCTGTTGATATGAAGACACGTGGATAAGCGAAGGCTGTTGATATGAAGACACGTGGATATGGGAAGGCTGTTGATATGAAGACACGTGGATAAGGGAAGGCTGTTGATATGAAGACACGTGGATAAGGGAAGGCTGTTGATAAGGGAAGGTTGTTGATGTGAAGACACGTGGATAAGGGAAGGCTGTTGATAAGGGAAGGCTGTTGATATGAAGACACATGGATAAGGGAAGGCTGTTGATAAGGGAAGGCTGTTGATATGAAGACACATGGATAAGGGAAGGCTGTTGATGTGAAGACACGTGGATAAGGGAAAGCTGTTGATATGAAGACACGTGGATAGGGAAGGCTGTGGATATGAAGACACGTGGATAGGGAAGGCTGTTGATATGAAGACACGTGGATAAGGGAAGGCTGTTGATATGAAGACACGTGGATAAGGGAAGGCTGTTGATATGGGAAGGCTGTTGATATGAAGACACGTGGATATGGGAAGGCTGTTGATATGGGAAGGCTGTTGATATGAAGACACGTGGATATGGGAAGGCTGTTGATATGAAGACGCGTGGATGGGAAGGCTGTTGATATGAAGACACGTGGATAAGGGAGGGCTGTTGATATGAAGACACGTGGATAAGGGAAGGCTGTTGATATGAAGACACGTGGATAAGGGAAGGCTGTTGATGTGAAGACACGTGGATAAGGGAAGGCTGTTGATATGAAGACACGTGGATAAGGGAAGGCTGTTGATGTGAAGACACGTGGATAAGGGAAGGCTGTTGATATGAAGACACGTGGATAAGGAAGGCTGTTGATATGGGAAGGCTGTTGATGTGAAGACACGTGGATAAGGGAAGGCTGTTGATATGAACACACGTGGATAAGGGAAGGCTGTTGATAAGGGAAGGCTGTTGATATGAAGACACGTGGATAAGGGAAGGCTGTTGATATGGGAAGGTTGTTGATGTGAAGACACGTGGATATGGGAAGGCTGTTGATATGAAGACACGTGGATAAGGGAAGGCTGTTGATGTGAAGACATGTGGATAAGGGAAGGCTGTTGATGTGAAGACATGTGGATATGGGAAGGCTGTTGATATGAAGACATGTGGATAAGGGAAGGCTGTTGATATGAAGACACGTGGATATGGGAAGGCTGTTGATAAGGGAAGGCTGTTGATATGAAGACATGTGGATAAGGGAAGGCTGTTGATAAGGGAAGGCTGTTGATATGAAGACACATGGATAAGGGAAGGCTGTTGATGTGAAGACACGTGGATAAGGGAAGGCTGTTGATATGAAGACACGTGGATAGGGAAGGCTGTTGATATGGGAAGGCTGTTGATATGAAGACACGTGGATAAGGGAAGGCTGTTGATATGGGAAGGCTGTTGATATGAAGACACGTGGATAAGGGAAGGCTGTTGATATGAAGACACGTGGATAAGGGAAGGCTGTTGATATGAAGACACGTGGATAAGGGAAGGCTGTTGATATGGGAAGGCTGTTGATATGAAGACACGTGGATAAGGGAAGGCTGTTGATAAGGGAAGGCTGTTGATGTGAAGACACGTGGATAAGGGAAGGCTGTTGATATGAACACACGTGGATAAGGGAAGGCTGTTGATAAGGGAAGGCTGTTGATATGAAGACACGTGGATAAGGGAAGGCTGTTGATATGAAGACACGTGGATAAGGGAAGGCTGTTGATGTGAAGACACGTGGATAAGGGAAGGCTGTTGATATGAAGACACGTGGATAAGGGAAGGCTGTTGATATGGGAAGGTTGTTGATGTGAAGACACGTGGATATGGGAAGGCTGTTGATATGAAGACACGTGGATAAGGGAAGGCTGTTGATGTGAAGACATGTGGATAAGGGAAGGCTGTTGATGTGAAGACATGTGGATATGGGAAGGCTGTTGATATGAAGACATGTGGATAAGGGAAGGCTGTTGATATGAAGACACGTGGATATGGGAAGGCTGTTGATAAGGGAAGGCTGTTGATATGAAGACATGTGGATAAGGGAAGGCTGTTGATAAGGGAAGGCTGTTGATATGAAGACACGTGGATAAGGGAAGGCTGTTGATGTGAAGACACGTGGATAAGGGAAGGCTGTTGATATGAAGACACGTGGATAAGGGAAGGCTGTTGATATGGGAAGGCTGTTGATATGAAGACACGTGGATAAGGGAAGGCTGTTGATATGGGAAGGCTGTTGATATGAAGACACGTGGATAAGGGAAGGCTGTTGATATGAAGACACGTGGATAAGGGAAGGCTGTTGATATGAAGACACGTGGATAAGGGAAGGCTGTTGATAAGGGAAGGCTGTTGATGTGAAGACACGTGGATAAGGGAAGGCTGTTGATATGAACACACGTGGATAAGGGAAGGCTGTTGATAAGGGAAGGCTGTTGATATGAAGACACGTGGATAAGGGAAGGCTGTTGATAAGGGAAGGCTGTTGATATGAAGACACGTGGATAAGGAAAGGCTGTTGATATGGGAAGGTTGTTGATGTGAAGACACGTGGATATGGGAAGGCTGTTGATATGAAGACACGTGGATAAGTGAAGGCTGTTGATGTGAAGACATGTGGATAAGGGAAGGCTGTTGATATGAAGACACATGGATAAGGGAAGGCTGTTGATATGAAGACACGTGGATAAGGGAAGGCTGTTGATATGAAGACACGTGGATAAGGGAAGGCTGTTGATATGGAGACACGTGGATAAGGGAAGGCTGTTGATATGAAGACACGTGGATAAGGGAAGGCTGTTGATATGAAGACACGTGGATAAGGGAAGGCTGTTGATATGAAGACACGTGGATAAGGGAAGGCTGTTGATGTGAAGACACGTGGATAAGGGAAGGCTGTTGATATGAAGACACGTGGATAAGGGAAGGCTGTTGATATGGGAAGGTTGTTGATGTGAAGACACGTGGATATGGGAAGGCTGTTGATATGAAGACACGTGGATAAGGGAAGGCTGTTGATGTGAAGACATGTGGATAAGGGAAGGCTGTTGATGTGAAGACATGTGGATATGGGAAGGCTGTTGATATGAAGACATGTGGATAAGGGAAGGCTGTTGATATGAAGACACGTGGATATGGGAAGGCTGTTGAAAAGGGAAGGCTGTTGATATGAAGACATGTGGATAAGGGAAGGCTGTTGATAAGGGAAGGCTGTTGATATGAAGACACGTGGATAAGGGAAGGCTGTTGATGTGAAGACACGTGGATAAGGGAAGGCTGTTGATATGAAGACACGTGGATAAGGGAAGGCTGTTGATATGGGAAGGCTGTTGATATGAAGACACGTGGATAAGGGAAGGCTGTTGATATGGGAAGGCTGTTGATATGAAGACACGTGGATAAGGGAAGGCTGTTGATATGAAGACACGTGGATAAGGGAAGGCTGTTGATATGAAGACACGTGGATAAGGGAAGGCTGTTGATAAGGGAAGGCTGTTGATGTGAAGACACGTGGATAAGGGAAGGCTGTTGATATGAACACACGTGGATAAGGGAAGGCTGTTGATAAGGGAAGGCTGTTGATATGAAGACACGTGGATAAGGGAAGGCTGTTGATAAGGGAAGGCTGTTGATATGAAGACACGTGGATAAGGAAAGGCTGTTGATATGGGAAGGTTGTTGATGTGAAGACACGTGGATATGGGAAGGCTGTTGATATGAAGACACGTGGATAAGTGAAGGCTGTTGATGTGAAGACATGTGGATAAGGGAAGGCTGTTGATATGAAGACACATGGATAAGGGAAGGCTGTTGATATGAAGACACGTGGATAAGGGAAGGCTTTTGATATGGGAAGGCTGTTGATATGAAGACACGTGGATAAGGGAAGGCTGTTGATGTGAAGACATGTGGATATGGGAAGGCTGTTGATATGAAGACATGTGGATAAGGGAAGGCTGTTGATATGAAGACACGTGGATATGGGAAGGCTGTTGATAAGGGAAGGCTGTTGATATGAAGACATGTGGATAAGGGAAGGCTGTTGATAAGGGAAGGCTGTTGATATGAAGACACGTGGATAAGGGAAGGCTGTTGATATGAAGACACGTGGATAAGGGAAGGCTGTTGATATGAAGACACGTGGATAAGGGAAGGCTGTTGATATGAAGACATGTGGATAAGGGAAGGCTGTTGATATGAAGACACGTGGATAAGGGAAGGCTGTTGATATGAAGACACGTGGATAAGGGAAGGCTGTTGATATGAAGACAAGTGGATAAGGGAAGGCTGTTGATATGAAGACACGTGGATAAGGGAAGGCTGTCGATATGAAGACACGTGGATAAGGGAAGGCTGTTGATGTGAAGACACGTGGATAAGGGAAGGCTGTTGATATGAAGACACGTGGATAAGGGAAGGCTGTTGATATGGGAAGGCTGTTGATATGAAGACACGTGGATAAGGGAAGGCTGTTGATATGGGAAGGCTGTTGATATGAAGACACGTGGATAAGGGAAGGCTGTTGATATGAAGACACGTGGATAAGGGAAGGCTGTTGATATGAAGACACGTGGATAAGGGAAGGCTGTTGATATGAAGACACGTGGATAAGGGAAGGCTGTTGATATGGGAAGGCTGTTGATATGAAGACACGTGGATAAGGGAAGGCTGTTGATATGGGAAGGCTGTTGATATGAAGACACGTGGATAAGGGAAGACTGTTGATATGAAGACACGTGGATAAGGGAAGGCTGTTGATATGAAGACACGTGGATAAGGGAAGGCTGTTGATATGAAGACACGTGGATAAGGGAAGGCTGTTGATATGAAGACATGTGGATAAGGGAAGGCTGTTGATATGAAGACACGTGGATAAGGGAAGGCTGTTGATATGAAGACACGTGGATAAGGGAAGGCTGTTCATATGAAGACAAGTGGATAAGGGAAGGCTGTTGATATGAAGACACGTGGATAAGGGAAGGCTGTTGATATGAAGACACGTGGATAAGGGAAGGCTGTTGATATGAAGACACGTGGATAAGGGAAGGCTGTTGATATGAAGACATGTGGATAAGGGAAGGCTGTTGATATGAAGACACGTGGATATGGGAAGGCTGTTGATATGAAGACACGTGGATAAGGGAAGGCTGTTGATATGAAGACACGTGGATAAGGGAAGGCTGTTGATATGGGAAGGCTGTTGATATGAAGACACGTGGATATGGGAAGGCTGTTGATATGGGAAGGCTGTTGATATGAAGACACGTGGATATGGGAAGGCTGTTGATATGAAGACGCGTGGATAAGGGAAGGCTGTTGATATGAAGACACGTGGATAAGGGAAGGCTGTTGATATGAAGACATGTGGATAAGGGAAGGCTGTTGATATGAAGACACGTGGATAAGGGAAGGCTGTTGATGTGAAGACACGTGGATAGGGAAGGCTGTTGATATGAAGACACGTGGATAAGGAAGGCTGTTGATATGAAGACATGTGGATATGGAAGGCTGTTGATATGAAGACACGTGGATATGGGAAGGCTGTTGATATGAAGACACGTGGATAAGGGAAGGCTGTTGATGTGAAGACATGTGGATAAGGGAAGGCTGTTGATGTGAAGACATGTGGATATGGGAAGGCTGTTGATATGAAGACACGTGGATATGGGAAGGCTGTTGATAAGGGAAGGCTGTTGATATGAAGACATGTGGATAAGGGAAGGCTGTTGATAAGGGAAGGCTGTTGATATGAAGACATGTGGATAAGGGAAGGCTGTTGATGTGAAGACACGTGGATAAGGGAAGGCTGTTGATATGAAGACATGTGGATAAGGGAAGGCTGTTGATATGAAGACACGTGGATATGGGAAGGCTGTTGATATGAAGACACGTGGATAAGGGAAGGCTGTTGATATGAAGACATGTGGATAAGGGAAGGCTGTTGATATGAAGACACGTGGATAAGGGAAGGCTGTTGATAGGGAAGGCTGTTGATATGAAGACACATGGATAAGGAAGGCTGTTGATGTGAAGACACGTGGATAAGGGAAGGCTGTTGATATGAAGACACGTGGATAAGGGAAGGCTGTTGATATGAAGACACGTGGATAAGGGAAGGCTGTTGATATGAAGACACGTGGATAAGGGAAGGCTGTTGATATGAAGACATGTGGATAAGGGAAGGCTGTTGATATGAAGACACGTGGATAAGGGAAGGCTGTTGATATGAAGACACGTGGATAAGGGAAGGCTGTTGATATGAAGACAAGTGGATAAGGGAAGGCTGTTGATATGAAGACACGTGGATAAGGGAAGGCTGTTGATATGAAGACACGTGGATAAGGGAAGGCTGTTGATATGAAGACACGTGGATAAGGGAAGGCTGTTGATATGAAGACATGTGGATAAGGGAAGGCTGTTGATATGAAGACACGTGGATATGGGAAGGCTGTTGATATGAAGACACGTGGATAAGGGAAGGCTGTTGATATGAAGACACGTGGATAAGGGAAGGCTGTTGATATGGGAAGGCTGTTGATATGAAAACACGTGGATATGGGAAGGCTGTTGATATGGGAAGGCTGTTGATATGAAGACACGTGGATATGGGAAGGCTGTTGATATGAAGACGCGTGGATAAGGGAAGGCTGTTGATATGAAGACACGTGGATAAGGGAAGGCTGTTGATATGAAGACATGTGGATAAGGGAAGGCTGTTGATATGAAGACACGTGGATAAGGGAAGGCTGTTGATGTGAAGACACGTGGATAAGGGAAGGCTGTTGATATGAAGACACGTGGATAAGGGAAGGCTGTTGATATGAAGACATGTGGATAAGGGAAGGCTGTTGATATGAAGACACGTGGATATGGGAAGGCTGTTGATATGAAGACACGTGGATAAGGGAAGGCTGTTGATGTGAAGACATGTGGATAAGGGAAGGCTGTTGATGTGAAGACATGTGGATATGGGAAGGCTGTTGATATGAAGACACGTGGATATGGGAAGGCTGTTGATAAGGGAAGGCTGTTGATATGAAGACATGTGGATAAGGGAAGGCTGTTGATAAGGGAAGGCTGTTGATATGAAGACATGTGGATAAGGGAAGGCTGTTGATGTGAAGACACGTGGATAAGGGAAGGCTGTTGATATGAAGACATGTGGATAAGGGAAGGCTGTTGATATGAAGACACGTGGATATGGGAAGGCTGTTGATATGAAGACACGTGGATAAGGGAAGGCTGTTGATATGAAGACATGTGGATAAGGGAAGGCTGTTGATATGAAGACACGTGGATAAGGGAAGGCTGTTGATAAGGGAAGGCTGTTGATATGAAGACACATGGATAAGGGAAGGCTGTTGATGTGAAGACACGTGGATAAGGGAAGGCTGTTGATATGAAGACACGTGGATAAGGGAAGGCTGTTGATATGAAGACACGTGGATAAGGGAAGGCTGTTGATATGAAGACACGTGGATAAGGGAAGGCTGTTGATATGAAGACACGTGGATAGGGAAGGCTGTTGATATGAAGACACGTGGATAAGGGAAGGCTGTTGATATGAAGACACGTCGATAAGGGAAGGCTGTTGATATGAAGACACGTGGATAAGGGAAGGCTGTTGATATGAAGACACGTGGATAAGGGAAGGCTGTTGATATGAAGACACGTGGATAAGGGAAGGCTGTTGATATGGAGACACGTGGATAAGGGAAGGCTGTTGATATGAAGACACGTGGATAAGGGAAGGCTGTTGATATGAAGACACGTGGATAAGGGAAGGCTGTTGATATGAAGACACGTGGATAAGGGAAGGCTGTTGATATGGGAAGGCTGTTGATATGAAGACACGTGGATAAGGGAAGGCTGTTGATATGAAGACACATGCATAAGGGAAGGCGATTGATATGGGAAGGCTGTTGATATGAAGACACGTGGATAAGGGAAGGCTGTTGATATGAAGACACATGGATAAGGGAAGGCTGTTGATAAGGGAAGGCTGTTGATATGAAGACACATGGATAAGGGAAGGCTGTTGATGTGAAGACACGTGGATAAGGGAAGGCTGTTGATATGAAGACACGTGGATAAGGGAAGGCTGTTGATATGAAGACACATGGATACGGGAAGACTGTTGATATGAAGACACGTGGATAAGGGAAGGCTGTTGATATGAAGACACGCGGATATGGGAAGGCTGTTGATATGAAGACACGTGGATATGGGAAGGCTGTTGATAAGGGAAGGCTGTTGATATGAAGACACGTGGATAAGGGAAGTCTGTTGATATGAAGACCTGTGGATAGGGGAAGGCTGTTGATATGAAGACACGTGGATATGGGAAGGCTGTTGATAAGGAAGGCTGTTGATATGAAGACACGTGGATAAGCGAAGGCTGTTGATATGAAGACACGTGGATATGGGAAGGCTGTTGATATGAAGACACGTGGATAAGGGAAGGCTGTTGATATGAAGACACGTGGATAAGGGAAGGCTGTTGATAAGGGAAGGTTGTTGATGTGAAGACACGTGGATAAGGGAAGGCTGTTGATAAGGGAAGGCTGTTGATATGAAGACACATGGATAAGGGAAGGCTGTTGATAAGGGAAGGCTGTTGATATGAAGACACATGGATAAGGGAAGGCTGTTGATGTGAAGACACGTGGATAAGGGAAGGCTGTTGATATGAAGACACGTGGATAAGGGAAGGCTGTGGATATGAAGACACGTGGATACGGGAAGGCTGTTGATATGAAGACACGTGGATAAGGGAAGGCTGTTGATATGAAGACACGTGGATAAGGGAAGGCTGTTGATATGAAGACACGTGGATAAGGGAAGGCTGTTGATATGAAGACACGTGGATAAGGGAAGCCTGTTGATATGGGAAGGCTGTTGATATGAAGACACGTGGATATGGGAAGGCTGTTGATATGGGAAGGCTGTTGATATGAAGACACGTGGATATGGGAAGGCTGTTGATATGAAGACGCGTGGATAAGGGAAGGCTGTTGATATGAAGACACGTGGATAAGGGAGGGCTGTTGATATGAAGACACGTGGATAAGGGAAGGCTGTTGATATGAAGACACGTGGATAAGGGAAGGCTGTTGATGTGAAGACACGTGGATAAGGGAAGGCTGTTGATATGAAGACACGTGGATAAGGGAAGGCTGTTGATGTGAAGACACGTGGATAAGGGAAGGCTGTTGATATGAAGACACGTGGATAAGGGAAGGCTGTTGATATGGGAAGGCTGTTGATGTGAAGACACGTGGATAAGGGAAGGCTGTTGATATGAACACACGTGGATAAGGGAAGGCTGTTGATAAGGGAAGGCTGTTGATATGAAGACACGTGGATAAGGGAAGGCTGTTGATATGGGAAGGTTGTTGATGTGAAGACACGTGGATATGGGAAGGCTGTTGATATGAAGACACGTGGATAAGGGAAGGCTGTTGATGTGAAGACATGTGGATAAGGGAAGGCTGTTGATGTGAAGACATGTGGATATGGGAAGGCTGTTGATATGAAGACATGTGGATAAGGGAAGGCTGTTGATATGAAGACACGTGGATATGGGAAGGCTGTTGATAAGGGAAGGCTGTTGATATGAAGACATGTGGATAAGGGAAGGCTGTTGATAAGGGAAGGCTGTTGATATGAAGACACGTGGATAAGGGAAGGCTGTTGATGTGAAGACACGTGGATAAGGGAAGGCTGTTGATATGAAGACACGTGGATAAGGGAAGGCTGTTGATATGGGAAGGCTGTTGATATGAAGACACGTGGATAAGGGAAGGCTGTTGATATGGGAAGGCTGTTGATATGAAGACACGTGGATAAGGGAAGGCTGTTGATATGAAGACACGTGGATAAGGGAAGGCTGTTGATATGAAGACACGTGGATAAGGGAAGGCTGTTGATATGGGAAGGCTGTTGATATGAAGACACGTGGATAAGGGAAGGCTGTTGATATGGGAAGGCTGTTGATGTGAAGACACGTGGATAAGGGAAGGCTGTTGATATGAACACACGTGGATAAGGGAAGGCTGTTGATAAGGGAAGGCTGTTGATATGAAGACACGTGGATAAGGGAAGGCTGTTGATATGAAGACACGTGGATAAGGGAAGGCTGTTGATGTGAAGACACGTGGATAAGGGAAGGCTGTTGATATGAAGACACGTGGATAAGGGAAGGCTGTTGATATGGGAAGGTTGTTGATGTGAAGACACGTGGATATGGGAAGGCTGTTGATATGAAGACACGTGGATAAGGGAAGGCTGTTGATGTGAAGACATGTGGATAAGGAAGGCTGTTGATGTGAAGACATGTGGATATGGGAAGGCTGTTGATATGAAGACATGTGGATAAGGGAAGGCTGTTGATATGAAGACACGTGGATATGGGAAGGCTGTTGATAGGGAAGGCTGTTGATATGAAGACATGTGGATAAGGGAAGGCTGTTGATAAGGGAAGGCTGTTGATATGAAGACACGTGGATAAGGGAAGGCTGTTGATGTGAAGACACGTGGATAAGGGAAGGCTGTTGATATGAAGACACGTGGATAAGGGAAGGCTGTTGATATGGGAAGGCTGTTGATATGAAGACACGTGGATAAGGGAAGGCTGTTGATATGGGAAGGCTGTTGATATGAAGACACGTGGATAAGGGAAGGCTGTTGATATGAAGACACGTGGATAAGGGAAGGCTGTTGATATGAAGACACGTGGATAAGGGAAGGCTGTTGATATGGGAAGGCTGTTGATATGAAGACACGTGGATAAGGGAAGGCTGTTGATAAGGGAAGGCTGTTGATGTGAAGACACGTGGATAAGGGAAGGCTGTTGATATGAACACACGTGGATAAGGGAAGGCTGTTGATAAGGGAAGGCTGTTGATATGAAGACACGTGGATAAGGGAAGGCTGTTGATAAGGGAAGGCTGTTGATATGAAGACACGTGGATAAGGAAAGGCTGTTGATATGGGAAGGTTGTTGATGTGAAGACACGTGGATATGGGAAGGCTGTTGATATGAAGACACGTGGATAAGTGAAGGCTGTTGATGTGAAGACATGTGGATAAGGGAAGGCTGTTGATATGAAGACACATGGATAAGGGAAGGCTGTTGATATGAAGACACGTGGATAAGGGAAGGCTTTTGATATGGGAAGGCTGTTGATATGAAGACACGTGGATAAGGGAAGGCTGTTGATGTGAAGACATGTGGATATGGGAAGGCTGTTGATATGAAGACATGTGGATAAGGGAAGGCTGTTGATATGAAGACACGTGGATATGGGAAGGCTGTTGATAAGGGAAGGCTGTTGATATGAAGACACGTGGATAAGGGAAGGCTGTTGATATGAAGACACGTGGATAAGGGAAGGCTGTTGATATGAAGACACGTGGATAAGGGAAGGCTGTTGATATGAAGACATGTGGATAAGGGAAGGCTGTTGATATGAAGACACGTGGATAAGGGAAGGCTGTTGATATGAAGACACGTGGATAAGGGAAGGCTGTTGATATGAAGACAAGTGGATAAGGGAAGGCTGTTGATATGAAGACACGTGGATAAGGGAAGGCTGTTGATATGAAGACACGTGGATAAGGGAAGGCTGTTGATGTGAAGACACGTGGATAAGGGAAGGCTGTTGATATGAAGACACGTGGATAAGGGAAGGCTGTTGATATGGGAAGGCTGTTGATATGAAGACACGTGGATAAGGGAAGGCTGTTGATATGGGAAGGCTGTTGATATGAAGACACGTGGATAAGGGAAGGCTGTTGATATGAAGACACGTGGATAAGGGAAGGCTGTTGATATGAAGACACGTGGATAAGGGAAGGCTGTTGATATGAAGACACGTGGATAAGGGAAGGCTGTTGATATGGGAAGGCTGTTGATATGAAGACACGTGGATAAGGGAAGGCTGTTGATATGGGAAGGCTGTTGATATGAAGACACGTGGATAAGGGAAGGCTGTTGATATGAAGACACGTGGATAAGGGAAGGCTGTTGATATGAAGACACGTGGATAAGGGAAGGCTGTTGATATGAAGACACGTGGATAAGGGAAGGCTGTTGATATGAAGACATGTGGATAAGGGAAGGCTGTTGATATGAAGACACGTGGATAAGGGAAGGCTGTTGATATGAAGACACGTGGATAAGGGAAGGCTGTTGATATGAAGACAAGTGGATAAGGGAAGGCTGTTGATATGAAGACACGTGGATAAGGGAAGGCTGTTGATATGAAGACACGTGGATAAGGGAAGGCTGTTGATATGAAGACACGTGGATAAGGGAAGGCTGTTGATATGAAGACATGTGGATAAGGGAAGGCTGTTGATATGAAGACACGTGGATAAGGGAAGGCTGTTGATATGGGAAGGCTGTTGATATGAAGACACGTGGATATGTAAGGCTGTTGATATGGGAAGGCTGTTGATATGAAGACACGTGGATATGGGAAGGCTGTTGATATGAAGACGCGTGGATAAGGGAAGGCTGTTGATATGAAGACACGTGGATAAGGGAAGGCTGTTGATATGAAGACATGTGGATAAGGGAAGGCTGTTGATATGAAGACACGTGGATAAGGGAAGGCTGTTGATGTGAAGACACGTGGATAAGGGAAGGCTGTTGATATGAAGACACGTGGATAAGGTAAGGCTGTTGATATGAAGACATGTGGATAAGGGAAGGCTGTTGATATGAAGACACGTGGATATGGGAAGGCTGTTGATATGAAGACACGTGGATAAGGGAAGGCTGTTGATAAGGGAAGGCTGTTGATGTGAAGACACGTGGATAAGGGAAGGCTGTTGATATGAACACACGTTGATAAGGGAAGGCTGTTGATAAGGGAAGGCTGTTGATATGAAGACACGTGGATAAGGGAAGGCTGTTGATGTGAAGACACGTGGATAAGGGAAGGCTGTTGATATGAAGACACGTGGATAAGGGAAGGCTGTTGATATGGGAAGGCTGTTGATATGAAGACACGTGGATAGGGAAGGCTGTTGATATGGGAAGGCTGTTGATATGAAGACACGTGGATAAGGGAAGGCTGTTGATATGAAGACACGTGGATAAGGGAAGGCTGTTGATATGAAGACACGTGGATAAGGGAAGGCTGTTGATATGAAGACATGTGGATAAGGGAAGGCTGTTGATATGAAGACATGTGGATAAGGGAAGGCTGTTGATATGAAGACACGTGGATATGGGAAGGCTGTTGATATGAAGACATGTGGATAAGGGAAGGCTGTTGATAAGGGAAGGCTGTTGATATGAAGACACGTGGATATGGGAAGGCTGTTGATATGAA
The DNA here is from genome assembly GCF_034236695.1 of Oncorhynchus nerka. Classification (NCBI taxonomy): domain Eukaryota; kingdom Metazoa; phylum Chordata; class Actinopteri; order Salmoniformes; family Salmonidae; genus Oncorhynchus; species Oncorhynchus nerka. Next base: position 105,482 of record NW_027040480.1, read on the forward strand.
GACACGTGGATATGGGAAGGCTGTTGATAAGGGAAGGCTGTTGATATGAAGACACGTGGATAAGGGAAGTCTGTTGATATGAAGACCTGTGGATAGGGAAGGCTGTTGATATGAAGACACGTGGATATGGGAAGGCTGTTGATAAGGGAAGGCTGTTGATATGAAGACACGTGGATAAGGGAAGGCTGTTGATATGAAGACACGTGGATATGGGAAGGCTGTTGATATGAAGACACGTGGATAAGGGAAGGCTGTTGATATGAAGACACGTAGATAAGGGAAGGCTGTTGATAAGGGAGGCTGTTGATATGAAGACACGTGGATATGGGAAGGCTGTTGATAAGGGAAGGCTGTTGATATGAAGACACATGGATAAGGGAAGGCTGTTGATGTGAAGACACGTGGATAAGGGAAGGCTGTTGATATGAAGACACGTGGATAAGGGAAGGCTGTTGATATGAAGACACGTGGATAAGGAAAGGCTGTTGATATGGGAAGGTTGTTGATGTGAAGACACGTGGATATGGGAAGGCTGTTGATATGAAGACACGTGGATAAGTGAAGGCTGTTGATGTGAAGACATGTGGATAAGGGAAGGCTGTTGATATGAAGACACATGGATAAGGGAAGGCTGTTGATATGAAGACACGTGGATAAGGGAAGGCTTTTGATATGGAAGGCTGTTGATATGAAGACACGTGGATAAGGGAAGGCTGTTGATGTGAAGACATGTGGATATGGGAAGGCTGTTGATATGAAGACATGTGGATAAGGGAAGGCTGTTGATATGAAGACACGTGGATATGGGAAGGCTGTTGATATAAGGGAAGGCTGTTGATATGAAGACATGTGGATAGGGAAGGCTGTTGATAAGGGAAGGCTGTTGATATGAAGACACGTGGATAAGGGAAGGCTGTTGATATGAAGACATGTGGATAAGGGAAGGCTGTTGATATGAAGACACGTGGATAAGGAAGGCTGTTGATATGAAGACACGTGGATAAGGGAAGGCTGTTGATATGAAGACAAGTGGATAAGGGAAGGCTGTTGATATGAAGACACGTGGATAAGGGAAGGCTGTTGATATGAAGACACGTGGATAAGGGAAGGCTGTTGATGTGAAGACACGTGGATAAGGGAAGGCTGTTGATATGAAGACACGTGGATAAGGGAAGGCTGTTGATATGGGAAGGCTGTTGATATGAAGACACGTGGATAAGGGAAGGCTGTTGATATGGGAAGGCTGTTGATATGAAGACACGTGGATAAGGGAAGGCTGTTGATATGAAGACACGTGGATAAGGGAAGGCTGTTGATATGAAGACACGTGGATAAGGGAAGGCTGTTGATATGAAGACACGTGGATAAGGGAAGGCTGTTGATATGGGAAGGCTGTTGATATGAAGACACGTGGATAAGGGAAGGCTGTTGATATGGGAAGGCTGTTGATATGAAGACACGTGGATAAGGGAAGGCTGTTGATATGAAGACACGTGGATAAGGGAAGGCTGTTGATATGAAGACACGTGGATAAGGGAAGGCTGTTGATATGAAGACACGTGGATAAGGGAAGGCTGTTGATATGAAGACATGTGGATAAGGGAAGGCTGTTGATATGAAGACACGTGGATAAGGGAAGGCTGTTGATATGAAGACACGTGGATAAGGGAAGGCTGTTGATATGAAGACAAGTGGATAAGGGAAGGCTGTTGATATGAAGACACGTGGATAAGGGAAGGCTGTTGATATGAAGACACGTGGATAAGGGAAGGCTGTTGATATGAAGACACGTGGATAAGGGAAGGCTGTTGATATGAAGACATGTGGATAAGGGAAGGCTGTTGATATGAAGACACGTGGATAAGGGAAGGCTGTTGATATGGGAAGGCTGTTGATATGAAGACACGTGGATATGTAAGGCTGTTGATATGGGAAGGCTGTTGATATGAAGACACGTGGATATGGGAAGGCTGTTGATATGAAGACGCGTGGATAAGGGAAGGCTGTTGATATGAAGACACGTGGATAAGGGAAGGCTGTTGATATGAAGACATGTGGATAAGGGAAGGCTGTTGATATGAAGACACGTGGATAAGGGAAGGCTGTTGATGTGAAGACACGTGGATAAGGGAAGGCTGTTGATATGAAGACACGTGGATAAGGGAAGGCTGTTGATATGAAGACATGTGGATAAGGGAAGGCTGTTGATATGAAGACACGTGGATATGGGAAGGCTGTTGATATGAAGACACGTGGATAAGGGAAGGCTGTTGATATGAAGACACGTGGATAAGGGAAGGCTGTTGATATGGGAAGGCTGTTGATATGAAGACACGTGGATAAGGGAAGGCTGTTGATATGGGAAGGCTGTTGATATGAAGACACGTGGATAAGGGAAGGCTGTTGATATGAAGACACGTGGATAGGGAAGGCTGTTGATATGAAGACACGTGGATAAGGGAAGGCTGTTGATATGAAGACATGTGGATAAGGGAAGGCTGTTGATATGAAGACATGTGGATAAGGGAAGGCTGTTGATATGAAGACACGTGGATATGGGAAGGCTGTTGATATGAAGACATGTGGATAAGGGAAGGCTGTTGATAAGGGAAGGCTGTTGATATGAAGACACGTGGATATGGGAAGGCTGTTGATATGAAGACACGTGGATATGGGAAGGCTGTTGATAAGGGAAGGCTGTTGATATGAAGACACGTGGATAAGGGAAGTCTGTTGATATGAAGACCTGTGGATAGGGGAAGGCTGTTGATATGAAGACACGTGGATATGGGAAGGCTGTTGATAAGGGAAGGCTGTTGATATGAAGACACGTGGATAAGCGAAGGCTGTTGATATGAAGACACGTGGATATGGGAAGGCTGTTGATATGAAGACACGTGGATAAGGGAAGGCTGTTGATATGAAGACACGTAGATAAGGGAAGGCTGTTGATAAGGGGAGGCTGTTGATATGAAGACACGTGGATAAGGGAAGGCTGTTGATAAGGGAAGGCTGTTGATATGAAGACACATGGATAAGGGAAGGCTGTTGATGTGAAGACACGTGGATAAGGGAAGGCTGTTGATATGAAGACACGTGGATAAGGGAAGGCTGTTGATATGAAGACACGTGGATAAGGAAAGGCTGTTGATATGGGAAGGTTGTTGATGTGAAGACACGTGGATATGGGAAGGCTGTTGATATGAAGACACGTGGATAAGTGAAGGCTGTTGATGTGAAGACATGTGGATAAGGGAAGGCTGTTGATATGAAGACACATGGATAAGGGAAGGCTGTTGATATGAAGACACGTGGATAAGGGAAGGCTTTTGATATGGGAAGGCTGTTGATATGAAGACACGTGGATAAGGGAAGGCTGTTGATGTGAAGACATGTGGATATGGGAAGGCTGTTGATATGAAGACATGTGGATAAGGGAAGGCTGTTGATATGAAGACACGTGGATATGGGAAGGCTGTTGATAAGGGAAGGCTGTTGATATGAAGACATGTGGATAAGGGAAGGCTGTTGATAAGGGAAGGCTGTTGATATGAAGACACGTGGATAAGGGAAGGCTGTTGATATGAAGACATGTGGATAAGGGAAGGCTGTTGATATGAAGACACGTGGATAAGGGAAGGCTGTTGATATGAAGACACGTGGATAAGGGAAGGCTGTTGATATGAAGACAAGTGGATAAGGGAAGGCTGTTGATATGAAGACACGTGGATAAGGGAAGGCTGTTGATATGAAGACACGTGGATAAGGGAAGGCTGTTGATGTGAAGACACGTGGATAAGGGAAGGCTGTTGATATGAAGACACGTGGATAAGGGAAGGCTGTTGATATGGGAAGGCTGTTGATATGAAGACACGTGGATAAGGGAAGGCTGTTGATATGGGAAGGCTGTTGATATGAAGACACGTGGATAAGGGAAGGCTGTTGATATGAAGACACGTGGATAAGGGAAGGCTGTTGATATGAAGACACGTGGATAAGGGAAGGCTGTTGATATGAAGACACGTGGATAAGGGAAGGCTGTTGATATGGGAAGGCTGTTGATATGAAGACACGTGGATAAGGGAAGGCTGTTGATATGGGAAGGCTGTTGATATGAAGACACGTGGATAAGGGAAGGCTGTTGATATGAAGACACGTGGATAAGGGAAGGCTGTTGATATGAAGACACGTGGATAAGGGAAGGCTGTTGATATGAAGACACGTGGATAAGGGAAGGCTGTTGATATGAAGACATGTGGATAAGGGAAGGCTGTTGATATGAAGACACGTGGATAAGGGAAGGCTGTTGATATGAAGACACGTGGATAAGGGAAGGCTGTTGATATGAAGACAAGTGGATAAGGGAAGGCTGTTGATATGAAGACACGTGGATAAGGGAAGGCTGTTGATATGAAGACACGTGGATAAGGGAAGGCTGTTGATATGAAGACACGTGGATAAGGGAAGGCTGTTGATATGAAGACATGTGGATAAGGGAAGGCTGTTGATATGAAGACACGTGGATAAGGGAAGGCTGTTGATATGGGAAGGCTGTTGATATGAAGACACGTGGATATGTAAGGCTGTTGATATGGGAAGGCTGTTGATATGAAGACACGTGGATATGGGAAGGCTGTTGATATGAAGACGCGTGGATAAGGGAAGGCTGTTGATATGAAGACACGTGGATAAGGGAAGGCTGTTGATATGAAGACATGTGGATAAGGGAAGGCTGTTGATATGAAGACACGTGGATAAGGGAAGGCTGTTGATGTGAAGACACGTGGATAAGGGAAGGCTGTTGATATGAAGACACGTGGATAAGGGAAGGCTGTTGATATGAAGACATGTGGATAAGGGAAGGCTGTTGATATGAAGACACGTGGATATGGGAAGGCTGTTGATATGAAGACACGTGGATAAGGGAAGGCTGTTGATAAGGGAAGGCTGTTGATGTGAAGACACGTGGATAAGGGAAGGCTGTTGATATGAACACACGTTGATAAGGGAAGGCTGTTGATAAGGGAAGGCTGTTGATATGAAGACACGTGGATAAGGGAAGGCTGTTGATGTGAAGACACGTGGATAAGGGAAGGCTGTTGATATGAAGACACGTGGATAAGGGAAGGCTGTTGATATGGGAAGGCTGTTGATATGAAGACACGTGGATAAGGGAAGGCTGTTGATATGGGAAGGCTGTTGATATGAAGACACGTGGATAAGGGAAGGCTGTTGATATGAAGACACGTGGATAAGGGAAGGCTGTTGATATGAAGACACGTGGATAAGGGAAGGCTGTTGATATGAAGACATGTGGATAAGGGAAGGCTGTTGATATGAAGACATGTGGATAAGGGAAGGCTGTTGATATGAAGACACGTGGATATGGGAAGGCTGTTGATATGAAGACATGTGGATATGGGAAGGCTGTTGATATGGGAAGGCTGTTGATATGAAGACACGTGGATATGGGAAGGCTGTTGATATGAAGACACGTGGATATGGGAAGGCTGTTGATAGGGAAGGCTGTTGATATGAAGACACGTGGATAAGGGAAGTCTGTTGATATGAAGACCTGTGGATAGGGGAAGGCTGTTGATATGAAGACACGTGGATATGGGAAGGCTGTTGATAAGGGAAGGCTGTTGATATGAAGACACGTGGGGAAGGCTGTTGATATGAAGACACGTGGATATGGGAAGGCTGTTGATATGAAGACACGTGGATAAGGGAAGGCTGTTGATATGAAGACACGTAGATAAGGGAAGGCTGTTGATAAGGGAGGCTGTTGATATGAAGACACGTGGATAAGGGAAGGCTGTTGATAAGGGAAGGCTGTTGATATGAAGACACATGGATAAGGGAAGGCTGTTGATGAAGACACGTGGATAAGGGAAGGCTGTTGATATGAAGACACGTGGATAAGGGAAGGCTGTTGATATGAAGACACGTGGATAAGGGAAGGCTGTTGATATGAAGACACGTGGATAAGGGAAGGCTGTTGATAAGGGAAGGCTGTTGATATGAAGACACGTGGATAAGGGAAGGCTGTTGATATGGGAAGGCTGTTGATATGAAGACATGTGGATAAGGGAAGGCTGTTGATATGAAGACACATGGATAAGGGAAGGCTGTTGATATGAAGACACGTGGATAAGGGAAGGCTGTTGATGTGAAGACACGTGGATAAGGGAAGGCTGTTGATATGAAGACACGTGGATAAGGGAAGGCTGTTGATATGGGAAGGCTGTTGATATGAAGACACGTGGATAAGGGAAGGCTGTTGATATGGGAAGGCTGTTGATATGAAGACACGTGGATAAGGGAAGGCTGTTGATATGAAGACACGTGGATAAGGGAAGGCTGTTGATATGAAGACACGTGGATAAGGGAAGGCTGTTGATATGAAGACATGTGGATAAGGGAAGGCTGTTGATATGAAGACACGTGGATAAGGGAAGGCTGTTGATATGAAGACACGTGGATAAGGGAAGGCTGTTGATATGAAGACAAGTGGATAAGGGAAGGCTGTTGATATGAAGACACGTGGATAAGGGAAGGCTGTTGATATGGGAAGGCTGTTGATATGAAGACACGTGGATAAGGGAAGGCTGTTGATATGGGAAGGCTGTTGATATGAAGACACGTGGATAAGGGAAGGCTGTTGATATGGGAAGGCTGTTGATATGAAGACACGTGGATAAGGGAAGGCTGTTGATATGAAGACACGTGGATAAGGGATGGCTGTTGATATGAAGACACGTGGATAAGGGAAGGCTGTTGATATGAAGACACGTGGATAAGGGAAGGCTGTTGATATGGGAAGGCTGTTGATATGAAGACACGTGGATAAGGGAAGGCTGTTGATATGGGAAGGCTGTTGATATGAAGACACGTGGATAAGGGAAGGCTGTTGATATGAAGACACGTGGATAAGGGAAGGCTGTTGATATGAAGACACGTGGATAAGGGAAGGCTGTTGATATGAAGACACGTGGATAAGGGAAGGCTGTTGATATGAAGACATGTGGATAAGGGAAGGCTGTTGATATGAAGACACGTGGATAAGGGAAGGCTGTTGATATGAAGACACGTGGATAAGGGAAGGCTGTTGATATGAAGACAAGTGGATAAGGGAAGGCTGTTGATATGAAGACACGTGGATAAGGGAAGGCTGTTGATATGAAGACACGTGGATAAGGGAAGGCTGTTGATATGAAGACACGTGGATATGGGGGAAGGCTGTTGATATGAAGACATGTGGATAAGGGAAGGCTGTTGATATGAAGACACGTGGATAGGGAAGGCTGTTGATATGGGAAGGCTGTTGATATGAAGACACGTGGATATGTAAGGCTGTTGATATGGGAAGGCTGTTGATATGAAGACACGTGGATATGGGAAGGCTGTTGATATGAAGACGCGTGGATAAGGGAAGGCTGTTGATATGAAGACACGTGGATAAGGGAAGGCTGTTGATATGAAGACATGTGGATAAGGGAAGGCTGTTGATATGAAGACACGTGGATAAGGGAAGGCTGTTGATGTGAAGACACGTGGATAAGGGAAGGCTGTTGATATGAAGACACGTGGATAAGGGAAGGCTGTTGATATGAAGACATGTGGATAAGGGAAGGCTGTTGATATGAAGACACGTGGATATGGGAAGGCTGTTGATATGAAGACACGTGGATAAGGGAAGGCTGTTGATAAGGGAAGGCTGTTGATGTGAAGACACGTGGATAAGGGAAGGCTGTTGATATGAACACACGTTGATAAGGGAAGGCTGTTGATAGGGAAGGCTGTTGATATGAAGACACGTGGATAAGGGAAGGCTGTTGATGTGAAGACACGTGGATAAGGGAAGGCTGTTGATATGAAGACACGTGGATAAGGGAAGGCTGTTGATATGGGAAGGCTGTTGATATGAAGACACGTGGATAAGGGAAGGCTGTTGATATGGGAAGGCTGTTGATATGAAGACACGTGGATAAGGGAAGGCTGTTGATATGAAGACACGTGGATAAGGGAAGGCTGTTGATATGAAGACACGTGGATAAGGGAAGGCTGTTGATATGAAGACATGTGGATAAGGGAAGGCTGTTGATATGAAGACATGTGGATAAGGGAAGGCTGTTGATATGAAGACACGTGGATATGGGAAGGCTGTTGATATGAAGACATGTGGATAAGGGAAGGCTGTTGATAAGGGAAGGCTGTTGATATGAAGACACGTGGATATGGGAAGGCTGTTGATATGAAGACACGTGGATATGGGAAGGCTGTTGATAAGGGAAGGCTGTTGATATGAAGACACGTGGATAAGGGAAGTCTGTTGATATGAAGACCTGTGGATAGGGGAAGGCTGTTGATATGAAGACACGTGGATATGGGAAGGCTGTTGATAAGGGAAGGCTGTTGATATGAAGACACGTGGATAAGCGAAGGCTGTTGATATGAAGACACGTGGATATGGGAAGGCTGTTGATATGAAGACACGTGGATAAGGGAAGGCTGTTGATATGAAGACACGTAGATAAGGGAAGGCTGTTGATAAGGGGAGGCTGTTGATATGAAGACACGTGGATAAGGGAAGGCTGTTGATAAGGGAAGGCTGTTGATATGAAGACACATGGATAAGGGAAGGCTGTTGATGTGAAGACACGTGGATAAGGGAAGGCTGTTGATATGAAGACACGTGGATAAGGGAAGGCTGTTGATATGAAGACACGTGGATAAGGGAAGGCTGTTGATATGAAGACACGTGGATAAGGGAAGGCTGTTGATAAGGGAAGGCTGTTGATATGAAGACACGTGGATAAGGGAAGGCTGTTGATATGGGAAGGCTGTTGATATGAAGACATGTGGATAAGGGAAGGCTGTTGATATGAAGACACATGGATAAGGGAAGGCTGTTGATATGAAGACACGTGGATAAGGGAAGGCTGTTGATGTGAAGACACGTGGATAAGGGAAGGCTGTTGATATGAAGACACGTGGATAAGGGAAGGCTGTTGATATGGGAAGGCTGTTGATATGAAGACACGTGGATAAGGGAAGGCTGTTGATATGGGAAGGCTGTTGATATGAAGACACGTGGATAGGGAAGGCTGTTGATATGAAGACACGTGGATAAGGGAAGGCTGTTGATATGAAGACACGTGGATAAGGGAAGGCTGTTGATATGAAGACATGTGGATAAGGGAAGGCTGTTGATATGAAGACACGTGGATAAGGGAAGGCTGTTGATATGAAGACACGTGGATAAGGGAAGGCTGTTGATATGAAGACAAGTGGATAAGGGAAGGCTGTTGATATGAAGACACGTGGATAAGGGAAGGCTGTTGATATGAAGACACGTGGATAAGGGAAGGCTGTTGATATGAAGACACGTGGATAAGGGAAGGCTGTTGATATGAAGACACGTGGATAAGGGAAGGCTGTTGATATGAAGACATGTGGATAAGGGAAGGCTGTTGATATGAAGACATGTGGATAAGGGAAGGCTGTTGATATGAAGACACGTGGATATGGGAAGGCTGTTGATATGAAGACACGTGGATAAGGGAAGGCTGTTGATATGAAGACACGTGGATAAGGGAAGGCTGTTGATATGGGAAGGCTGTTGATATGAAGACACGTGGATATGGGAAGGCTGTTGATATGGGAAGGCTGTTGATATGAAGACACGTGGATATGGGAAGGCTGTTGATATGAAGACGCGTGGATAAGGGAAGGCTGTTGATATGAAGACACGTGGATAAGGGAAGGCTGTTGATGTGAAGACACGTGGATAAGGGAAGGCTGTTGATATGAAGACACGTGGATAAGGGAAGGCTGTTGATATGAAGACATGTGGATAAGGGAAGGCTGTTGATATGAAGACACGTGGATATGGGAAGGCTGTTGATATGAAGACACGTGGATAAGGGAAGGCTGTTGATAAGGGAAGGCTGTTGATGTGAAGACACATGGATAAGGGAAGGCTGTTGATATGAACACACGTGGATAAGGGAAGGCTGTTGATAAGGGAGGGCTGTTGATATGAAGACACGTGGATAAGGGAAGGCTGTTGATATGAAGACACGTGGATAAGGGAAGGCTGTTGATATGAAGACACATGGATAAGGGAAGGCTGTTGATATGAAGACACGTGGATAAGGGAATGCTTTTGATATGGGAAGGCTGTTGATATGAAGACACGTGGATAAGGGAAGGCTGTTGATGTGAAGACATGTGGATATGGGAAGGCTGTTGATATGAAGACATGTGGATAAGGGAAGGCTGTTGATATGAAGACATGTGGATAAGGGAAGGCTGTTGATAAGGGAAGGCTGTTGATATGAAGACACGTGGATAAGGGAAGGCTGTTGATGTGAAGACACGTGGATAAGGGAAGGCTGTTGATATGGGAAGGCTGTTGATATGAAGACACGTGGATAAGGGAAGGCTGTTGATATGGGAAGGCTGTTGATATGAAGACACGTGGATAAGGGAAGGCTGTTGATATGAAGACACGTGGATAAGGGAAGGCTGTTGATATGAAGACACGTGGATAAGGGAAGGCTGTTGATATGAAGACACGTGGATAAGGGAAGGCTGTTGATGTGAAGACATGTGGATATGGGAAGGCTGTTGATATGAAGACATGTGGATAAGGGAAGGCTGTTGATATGAAGACACGTGGATATGGGAAGGCTGTTGATAAGGGAAGGCTGTTGATATGAAGACATGTGGATAAGGGAAGGCTGTTGATAAGGGAAGGCTGTTGATATGAAGACACGTGGATAAGGGAAGGCTGTTGCTATGAAGACACGTGGATAAGGGAAGGCTGTTGATATGGGAAGGCTGTTGATATGAAGACACGTGGATAAGGGAAGGCTGTTGATATGGGAAGGCTGTTGATATGAAGACACGTGGATAAGGGAAGGCTGTTGATATGGGAAGGCTGTTGATATGAAGACACGTGGATAAGGGAAGGCTGTTGATATGAAGACACGTGGATAAGGGAAGGCTGTTGATATGAAGACACGTGGATAAGGGAAGGCTGTTGATATGAAGACACGTGGATAAGGGAAGGCTGTTGATATGGGAAGGCTGTTGATATGAAGACATGTTGATATGGGAAGGCTGTTGATATGAAGACACGTGGATAAGGGAAGGCTGTTGATATGGGAAGGCTGTTGATATGAAGACACGTGGATAAGGGAAGGCTGTTGATATGAAGACATGTGGATAAGGGAAGGCTGTTGATGTGAAGACACGTGGATAAGGGAAGGCTGTTGATATGAAGACACGTGGATAAGGGAAGGCTGTTGATATGAAGACACGTGGATAAGGGAAGGCTGTTGATGTGAAGACACGTGGATAAGGGAAGACTCTTGATATGGGAAGGCTGTTGATAAGGGAAGGCTGTTGATATGAAGACACGTGGATAAGGGAAGGCTGTTGATATGAAGACACGTGGATAAGGGAAGGCTGTTGATATGAAGACACGTGGATAAGGGAAGGCTGTTGATATGAAGACACATGGATAAGGGAAGGCTGTTGATATGAAGACACGTGGATAAGGGAAGGCTTTTGATATGGGAAGGCTGTTGATATGAAGACACGTGGATAAGGGAAGGCTGTTGATGTGAAGACATGTGGATATGGGAAGGCTGTTGATATGAAGACATGTGGATAAGGGAAGGCTGTTGATATGAAGACACGTGGATATGGGAAGGCTGTTGATAAGGGAAGGCTGTTGATATGAAGACATGTGGATAAGGGAAGGCTGTTGATAAGGGAAGGCTGTTGATATGAAGACACGTGGATAAGGGAAGGCTGTTGATGTGAAGACACGTGGATAAGGGAAGGCTGTTGATATGGGAAGGCTGTTGATATGAAGACACGTGGATAAGGGAAGGCTGTTGATATGGGAAGGCTGTTGATATGAAGACACGTGGATAAGGGAAGGCTGTTGATATGAAGACACGTGGATAAGGGAAGGCTGTTGATATGAAGACACGTGGATAAGGGAAGGCTGTTGATATGAAGACACGTGGATAAGGGAAGGCTGTTGATTTGAAGACATGTGGATAAGGGAAGGCTGTTGATATGAAGACACGTGGATAAGGGAAGGCTGTTGATATGAAGACACGTGGATAAGGGAAGGCTGTTGATATGAAGACACGTGGATAAGGGAAGGCTGTTGATATGAAGACATGTGGATAAGGGAAGGCTGTTGATATGAAGACATGTGGATAAGGGAAGGCTGTTGATATGAAGACACGTGGATATGGGAAGGCTGTTGATATGAAGACATGTGGATAAGGGAAGGCTGTTGATAAGGGAAGGCTGTTGATATGAAGACACGTGGATATGGGAAGGCTGTTGATATGAAGACACGTGGATATGGGAAGGCTGTTGATAAGGGAAGGCTGTTGATATGAAGACACGTGGATAAGGGAAGGCTGTTGATGTGAAGACGTGGATATGGGAAGGCTGTTGATATGAAGACATGTGGATAAGGGAAGGCTGTTGATATGAAGACACGTGGATATGGGAAGGCTGTTGATAAGGGAAGGCTGTTGATATGAAGACATGTGGATAAGGGAAGGCTGTTGATAAGGGAAGGCTGTTGATATGAAGACACGTGGATAAGGGAAGGCTGTTGATGTGAAGACACGTGGATAAGGGAAGGCTGTTGATATGGGAAGGCTGTTGATATGAAGACACGTGGATAAGGGAAGGCTGTTGATATGGGAAGGCTGTTGATATGAAGACACGTGGATAAGGGAAGGCTGTTGATATGAAGACACGTGGATAAGGGAAGGCTGTTGATATGAAGACACGTGGATAAGGGAAGGCTGTTGATATGAAGACATGTGGATAAGGGAAGGCTGTTGATATGAAGACACGTGGATAAGGGAAGGCTGTTGATATGAAGACACGTGGATAAGGGAAGGCTGTTGATATGAAGACACGTGGATAAGGGAAGGCTGTTGATATGAAGACATGTGGATAAGGGAAGGCTGTTGATATGAAGACATGTGGATAAGGGAAGGCTGTTGATATGAAGACACGTGGATATGGGAAGGCTGTTGATATGAAGACATGTGGATAAGGAAGGCTGTTGATAAGGGAAGGCTGTTGATATGAAGACACGTGGATATGGGAAGGCTGTTGATATGAAGACACGTGGATATGGGAAGGCTGTTGATAAGGGAAGGCTGTTGATATGAAGACACGTGGATAAGGGAAGTCTGTTGATATGAAGACCTGTGGATAGGGGAAGGCTGTTGATATGAAGACACGTGGATATGGGAAGGCTGTTGATATGGGAAGGCTGTTGATATGAAGACACGTGGATAATGGAAGGCTGTTGATATGAAGACACGTGGATATGGGAAGGCTGTTGATATGAAGACACGTGGATAAGGGAAGGCTGTTGATATGAAGACACGTGGATAAGGGAAGGCTGTTGATAAGGGAAGGCTGTTGATATGAAGACACGTGGATAAGGGAAGACTGTTGATAAGGGAAGGCTGTTGATATGAAGACACATGGATAAGGGAAGGCTGTTGATGTGAAGACACGTGGATAAGGGAACGCTGTTGATATGAAGACACGTGGATAAGGGAAGGCTGTTGATATGAAGACACGTGGATAAGGGAAGGCTGTTGATATGGGAAGGCTGTTGATATGAAGACACGTGGATATGGGAAGGCTGTTGATATGAAGACACGTGGATAAGGGAAGGCTGTTGATATGAAGACACGTGGATACGGGAAGGCTGTTGATATGAAGACACGTGGATAAGGGAAGGCTGTTGATATGAAGACACGTGGATAAGGGAAGGCTGTTGATATGAAGACACGTGGATAAGGGAAGGATGTTGATATGGGAAGGCTGTTGATATGAAGACACGTGGATATGGGAAGGCTGTTGATATGGGAAGGCTGTTGATATGAAGACACGTGGATATGGGAAGGCTGTTGATATGAAGACGCGTGGATAAGGGAAGGCTGTTGATATGAAGACACGTGGATAAGGGAGGGCTGTTGATATGAAGACACGTGGATAAGGGAAGGCTGTTGATGTGAAAACACGTGGATAAGGGAAGGCTGTTGATATGAAGACACGTGGATAAGGGAAGGCTGTTGATATGAAGACACGTGGATAAGGGAAGGCTGTTGATATGAAGACACGTGGATAAGGGAAGGCTGTTGATATGGGAAGGCTGTTGATATGAAGACACGTGGATAAGGGAAGGCTGTTGATATGAACACACGTGGATAAGGGAAGGCTGTTGATAAGGGAAGGCTGTTGATATGAAGACACGTGGATAAGGGAAGGCTGTTGATATGGGAAGGTTGTTGATGTGAAGACACGTGGATATGGGAAGGCTGTTGATATGAAGACACGTGGATAAGGGAAGGCTGTTGATGTGAAGACATGTGGATAAGGGAAGGCTGTTGATATGAAGACACATGGATAAGGGAAGGCTGTTGATATGAAGACATGTGGATAAGGGAAGGCTTTGATATGGGAAGGCTGTTGATATGAAGACACGTGGATAGGGAAGGCTGTTGATGTGAAGACATGTGGATATGGGAAGGCTGTTGATATGAAGACATGTGGATAAGGGAAGGCTGTTGATATGAAGACACGTGGATATGGGAAGGCTGTTGATAAGGGAAGGCTGTTGATATGAAGACATGTGGATAAGGGAAGGCTGTTGATAAGGGAAGGCTGTTGATATGAAGACACGTGGATAAGGGAAGGCTGTTGATGTGAAGACACGTGGATAAGGGAAGGCTGTTGATATGAAGACACGTGGATAAGGGAAGGCTGTTGATATGGGAAGGCTGTTGATATGAAGACACGTGGATAAGGGAAGGCTGTTGATATGGGAAGGCTGTTGATATGAAGACACGTGGATATGGGAAGGCTGTTGATAAGGGAAGGCTGTTGATATGAAGACATGGATGGGAAGGCTGTTGATAAGGGAAGGCTGTTGATATGAAGACACGTGGATAAGGGAAGGCTGTTGATAAGGGAAGGCTGTTGATATGAAGACACGTGGATAAGGGAAGGCTGTTGATAAGGGAAGGCTGTTGATATGAAGACACATGGATAAGGGAAGGCTGTTGATATGAAGACACGTGGATAAGGGAAGGCTGTTGATATGAAGACACGTGGAAGGGAAGGCTGTTGATATGAAGACACGTGGATAAGGGAAGGCTTTTGATATGGGAAGGCTGTTGATATGAAGACACGTGGATATGGGAAGGCTGTTGATATGAAGACACGTGGATATGGGAAGGCTGTTGATATGAAGACATGTGGATATGGAAGGCTGTTGATATGAAGACACGTGGATAAGGGAAGGCTGTTGATATGAAGACACGTGGATAAGGGAAGGCTGTTGATATGAAGACACGTGGATAAGGGAAGGCTGTTGATATGGGAAGGCTGTTGATATGAAGACACGTGGATATGGGAAGGCTGTTGATATGGGAAGGCTGTTGATGAAGACACGTGGATATGGGAAGGCTGTTGATATGAAGACACGTGGATAAGGGAAGGCTGTTGATACACGTGGATAAAGGCTGTTGATATGAAGACACGTGGATAAGGGAAGGCTGTTGATGTGAAGACACGTGGATAAGGGAAGGCTGTTGATATGAAGACACGTGGATAAGGGAAGGCTGTTGATATGAAGACACGTGGATAGGGAAGGCTGTTGATATGAAGACACGTGGATAAGGAAGGCTGTTGATATGGGAAGGCTGTTGATATGAAGAAACGTGGATATGGGAAGGCTGTTGATATGAACACACGTGGAGGGAAGGCTGTTGATAAGGGAAGGCTGTTGATATGAAGACACGTGGATAAGGGAAGGCTGTTGATATGGGAAGGTTGTTGATGTGAAGACACGTGGATATGGGAAGGCTGTTGATATGAAGACACGTGGATAAGGGAAGGCTGTTGATGTGAAGACATGTGGATAAGGGAAGGCTGTTGATATGAAGACACATGGATAAGGGAAGGCTGTTGATATGAAGACATGTGGATATGGATGATATGGGAAGGCTGTTGATATGAAGACACGTGGATAAGGGAAGGCTGTTGATGTGAAGACATGTGGATATGGGAAGGCTGTTGATATGAAGACACGTGGATAAGGGAAGGCTGTTGATGGGAAGGCTGTTGATATGAAGACATGTGGATAAGGAAGGCTGTTGATAAGGGAAGGCTGTTGATATGAAGACACGTGGATAAGGGAAGGCTGTTGATATGAAGACACGTGGATAAGGGAAGGCTGTTGATATGAAGACACGTGGATGATATGGGAAGGCTGTTGATATGAAGACACGTGGATAAGGGAAGGCTGTTGATATGGGAAGGCTGTTGATATGAAGACACGTGGATAAGGGAAGGCTGTTGATATGGGAAGGCTGTTGATATGAAGACACGTGGATAAGGGAAGGCTGTTGATATGAAGACACGTGGATAAGGAAGGCTGTTGATATGAAGACATGTGGATAAGGGAAGGCTGTTGATATGAAGACATGTGGATAAGGGAAGGCTGTTGAAGGCTGTTGATATGAAGACACGTGGATATGGGAAGGCTGTTGATATGAAGACACGTGGATATGGGAAGGCTGTTGATGTGAAGACATGTGGATATGGGAAGGCTGTTGATATGAAGACATGTGGATAAAGGAAGGCTGTTGATATGAAGACACGTGGATATGGGAAGGCTGTTGATAAGGGAAGGCTGTTGATATGAAGACATGTGGATAAGGGAAGGCTGTTGATAAGGGAAGGCTGTTGATATGAAGACACGTGGATAAGGGAAGGCTGTTGATGTGAAGACACGTGGATAAGGGAAGGCTGTTGATATGGGAAGGCTGTTGATATGAAGACACGTGGATAAGGGAAGGCTGTTGATATGAAGACACGTGGATAAGGGAAGGCTGTTGATATGAAGACACGTGGATAAGGGAAGGCTGTTGATATGAAGACACGTGGATAAGGGAAGGCTGTTGATTTGAAGACATGTGGATAAGGGAAGGCTGTTGATATGAAGACACGTGGATAGGGAAGGCTGTTGATATGAAGACACGTGGATAAGGGAAGGCTGTTGATATGAAGACACGTGGATAAGGGAAGGCTGTTGATATGAAGACATGTGGATAAGGAAGGCTGTTGATATGAAGACATGTGGATAATGGGAAGGCTGTTGATATGAAGACACGTGGATATGGGAAGGCTGTTGATATGAAGACATGTGGATAAGGGAAGGCTGTTGATAAGGGAAGGCTGTTGATATGAAGACACGTGGATAAGGGAAGGCTGTTGATATGAAGACACGTGGATATGGGAAGGCTGTTGATAAGGGAAGGCTGTTGATATGAAGACACGTGGATAAGGGAAGGCTGTTGATGTGAAGACGTGGATAGGGAAGGCTGTTGATATGAAGACATGTGGATAGGGAAGGCTGTTGATATGAAGACACGTGGATATGGGAAGGCTGTTGATAAGGGAAGGCTGTTGATATGAAGACATGTGGATAAGGAAGGCTGTTGATAAGGGAAGGCTGTTGATATGAAGACACGTGGATAAGGGAAGGCTGTTGATATGAAGACACGTGGATAAGGGAAGGCTGTTGATATGGGAAGGCTGTTGATATGAAGACACGTGGATAAGGGAAGGCTGTTGATATGGGAAGGCTGTTGATATGAAGACACGTGGATAAGGGAAGGCTGTTGATATGAAGACACGTGGATAAGGAAGGCTGTTGATATGAAGACACGTGGATAAGGGAAGGCTGTTGATATGAAGACATGTGGATAAGGGAAGGCTGTTGATATGAAGACACGTGGATAAGGGAAGGCTGTTGATATGAAGACACGTGGATAAGGAAGGCTGTTGATATGAAGACACGTGGATAAGGGAAGGCTGTTGATATGAAGACATGTGGATAAGGGAAGGCTGTTGATATGAAGACATGTGGATAAGGAAGGCTGTTGATATGAAGACACGTGGATATGGGAAGGCTGTTGATATGAAGACATGTGGATAAGGGAAGGCTGTTGATAAGGAAGGCTGTTGATATGAAGACACGTGGATATGGGAAGGCTGTTGATATGAAGACACGTGGATATGGGAAGGCTGTTGATAAGGAAGGCTGTTGATATGAAGACACGTGGATAAGGGAAGTCTGTTGATATGAAGACCTGTGGATAGGGGAAGGCTGTTGATATGAAGACACGTGGATATGGGAAGGCTGTTGATAAGGGAAGGCTGTTGATATGAAGACACGTGGATAAGCGAAGGCTGTTGATATGAAGACACGTGGATATGGGAAGGCTGTTGATATGAAGACACGTGGATAAGGGAAGGCTGTTGATATGAAGACACGTGGATAAGGGAAGGCTGTTGATAAGGGAAGGCTGTTGATATGAAGACACGTGGATAAGGGAAGACTGTTGATAAGGGAAGGCTGTTGATATGAAGACACATGGATAAGGGAAGGCTGTTGATGTGAAGACACGTGGATAAGGGAACGCTGTTGATATGAAGACACGTGGATAAGGGAAGGCTGTTGATATGAAGACACGTGGATAAGGGAAGGCTGTTGATATGGGAAGGCTGTTGATATGAAGACGTGGATATGGGAAGGCTGTTGATATGAAGACACGTGGATAAGGGAAGGCTGTTGATATGAAGACACGTGGAACGGGAAGGCTGTTGATATGAAGACACGTGGATAAGGGAAGGCTGTTGATATGAAGACACGTGGATAAGGGAAGGCTGTTGATATGAAGACACGTGGATAAGGGAAGGATGTTGATATGGGAAGGCTGTTGATATGAAGACACGTGGATATGGGAAGGCTGTTGATATGGGAAGGCTGTTGATATGAAGACACGTGGATATGGGAAGGCTGTTGATATGAAGACACGTGGATAAGGGAAGGCTGTTGATATGAAGACACGTGGATAAGGGAGGCTGTTGATATGAAGACACGTGGATAAGGGAAGGCTGTTGATGTGAAAACACGTGGATAAGGGAAGGCTGTTGATATGAAGACACGTGGATAAGGGAAGGCTGTTGATATGGGAAGGCTGTTGATATGAAGACACGTGGATAAGGGAAGGCTGTTGATATGAACACACGTGGATATGGGAAGGCTGTTGATAAGGGAAGGCTGTTGATATGAAGACACGTGGATAAGGGAAGGCTGTTGATATGGGAAGGTTGTTGATGTGAAGACACGTGGATATGGGAAGGCTGTTGATATGAAGACACGTGGATAAGGGAAGGCTGTTGATGTGAAGACATGTGGATAAGGGAAGGCTGTTGATATGAAGACACATGGATAAGGGAAGGCTGTTGATATGAAGACATGTGGATAAGGGAAGGCTTTTGATATGGGAAGGCTGTTGATATGAAGACACGTGGATAAGGGAAGGCTGTTGATGTGAAGACATGTGGATATGGGAAGGCTGTTGATATGAAGACATGTGGATAAGGGAAGGCTGTTGATATGAAGACACGTGGATATGGGAAGGCTGTTGATAAGGGAAGGCTGTTGATATGAAGACATGTGGATAAGGAAGGCTGTTGATAAGGGAAGGCTGTTGATATGAAGACACGTGGATAAGGGAAGGCTGTTGATATGAAGACACGTGGATAAGGGAAGGCTGTTGCTATGAAGACACGTGGATAAGGGAAGGCTGTTGATATGGGAAGGCTGTTGATATGAAGACACGTGGATAAGGGAAGGCTGTTGATATGGGAAGGCTGTTGATATGAAGACACGTGGATATGGGAAGGCTGTTGATAAGGGAAGGCTGTTGATATGAAGACATGTGGATAAGGGAAGGCTGTTGATAAGGGAAGGCTGTTGATATGAAGACACGTGGATAAGGGAAGGCTGTTGATAAGGGAAGGCTGTTGATATGAAGACACGTGGATAAGGGAAGGCTGTTGATAAGGGAAGGCTGTTGATATGAAGACACATGGATAAGGGAAGGCTGTTGATGTGAAGACACGTGGATAAGGGAAGGCTGTTGATATGAAGACACGTGGATAAGGGAAGGCTGTTGATATGAAGACACGTGGATAAGGGAAGGCTGTTGATATGGGAAGGCTGTTGATATGAAGACACGTGGATATGGGAAGGCTGTTGATATGAAGACACGTGGATAAGGGAAGGCTGTTGATATGAAGACACGTGGATACTGGAAGGCTGTTGATATGAAGACACGTGGATAAGGGAAGGCTGTTGATATGAAGACACGTGGGGAAGGCTGTTGATATGAAGACACGTGGATAAGGGAAGGATGTTGATATGGGAAGGCTGTTGATATGAAGACACGTGGATATGGGAAGGCTGTTGATATGGGAAGGCTGTTGATATGAAGACACGTGGATATGGGGCTGTTGATATGAAGACGCGTGGATAAGGGAAGGCTGTTGATATGAAGACACGTGGATAAGGGAGGGCTGTTGATATGAAGACACGTGGATAAGGGAAGGCTGTTGATGTGAAAACACGTGGATAAGGGAAGGCTGTTGATATGAAGACACGTGGATAAGGGAAGGCTGTTGATATGAAGACACGTGGATAAGGGAAGGCTGTTGATATGAAGACACGTGGATAAGGGAAGGCTGTTGATATGGGAAGGCTGTTGATATGAAGAAACGTGGATAAGGAAAGGCTGTTGATATGAACACACGTGGATAAGGGAAGGCTGTTGATAAGGGAAGGCTGTTGATATGAAGACACGTGGATAAGGGAAGGCTGTTGATATGGGAAGGTTGTTGATGTGAAGACACGTGGATATGGGAAGGCTGTTGATATGAAGACACGTGGATAAGGGAAGGCTGTTGATGTGAAGACATGTGGATAAGGGAAGGCTGTTGATATGAAGACACATGGATAAGGGAAGGCTGTTGATATGAAGACATGTGGATAAGGGAAGGCTTTTGATATGGGAAGGCTGTTGATATGAAGACACGTGGATAAGGGAAGGCTGTTGATGTGAAGACATGTGGATATGGGAAGGCTGTTGATATGAAGACACGTGGATATGGGAAGGCTGTTGATAAGGGAAGGCTGTTGATATGAAGACATGTGGATAAGGGAAGGCTGTTGATAAGGGAAGGCTGTTGATATGAAGACACGTGGATAAGGGAAGGCTGTTGATATGAAGACACGTGGATAAGGGAAGGCTGTTGCTATGAAGACACGTGGATAAGGGAAGGCTGTTGATATGGGAAGGCTGTTGATATGAAGACACGTGGATAAGGGAAGGCTGTTGATATGGGAAGGCTGTTGATATGAAGACACGTGGATAAGGGAAGGCTGTTGATATGGGAAGGCTGTTGATATGAAGACACGTGGATAAGGGAAGGCTGTTGATATGAAGACACGTGGATAAGGGAAGGCTGTTGATATGAAGACATGTGGATAAGGGAAGGCTGTTGATATGAAGACATGTGGATAAGGGAAGGCTGTTGATAAGGGAAGGCTGTTGATATGAAGACACGTGGATATGGGAAGGCTGTTGATATGAAGACACGTGGATATGGGAAGGCTGTTGATGTGAAGACATGTGGATATGGGAAGGCTGTTGATATGAAGACATGTGGATAAGGGAAGGCTGTTGATATGAAGACACGTGGATATGGGAAGGCTGTTGATAAGGGAAGGCTGTTGATATGAAGACATGTGGATAAGGGAAGGCTGTTGATAAGGGAAGGCTGTTGATATGAAGACACGTGGATAAGGGAAGGCTGTTGATGTGAAGACACGTGGATAAGGGAAGGCTGTTGATATGGGAAGGCTGTTGATATGAAGACACGTGGATAAGGGAAGGCTGTTGATATGAAGACACGTGGATAAGGGAAGGCTGTTGATATGAAGACACGTGGATAAGGGAAGGCTGTTGATATGAAGACACGTGGATAAGGGAAGGCTGTTGATATGAAGACATGTGGATAAGGGAAGGCTGTTGATATGAAGACACGTGGATAAGGGAAGGCTGTTGATATGAAGACACGTGGATAAGGGAAGGCTGTTGATATGAAGACACGTGGATAAGGGAAGGATGTTGATATGGGAAGGCTGTTGATATGAAGACACGTGGATATGGGAAGGCTGTTGATATGGGGAGGCTGTTGATATGAAGACACGTGGATATGGGAAGGCTGTTGATATGAAGACGCGTGGATAAGGGAAGGCTGTTGATATGAAGACACGTGGATAAGGGAGGGCTGTTGATATGAAGACACGTGGATAAGGGAAGGCTGTTGATGTGAAAACACGTGGATAAGGGAAGGCTGTTGATATGAAGACACGTGGATAAGGGAAGGCTGTTGATATGAAGACACGTGGATAAGGGAAGGCTGTTGATATGAAGACACGTGGATAAGGGAAGGCTGTTGATATGGGAAGGCTGTTGATATGAAGACACGTGGATAAGGGAAGGCTGTTGATATGAACACACGTGGATAAGGGAAGGCTGTTGATAAGGGAAGGCTGTTGATATGAAGACACGTGGATAAGGGAAGGCTGTTGATATGGGAAGGTTGTTGATGTGAAGACACGTGGATATGGGAAGGCTGTTGATATGAAGACACGTGGATAAGGGAAGGCTGTTGATGTGAAGACATGTGGATAAGGGAAGGCTGTTGATATGAAGACACATGGATAAGGGAAGGCTGTTGATATGAAGACATGTGGATAGGGAAGGCTTTTGATATGGGAAGGCTGTTGATATGAAGACACGTGGATAAGGGAAGGCTGTTGATGTGAAGACATGTGGATATGGGAACGCTGTTGATATGAAGACATGTGGATAAGGGAAGGCTGTTGATATGAAGACACGTGGATATGGGAAGGCTGTTGATAAGGGAAGGCTGTTGATATGAAGACATGTGGATAAGGGAAGGCTGTTGATAAGGGAAGGCTGTTGATATGAAGACACGTGGATAAGGGAAGGCTGTTGATATGAAGACACGTGGATAAGGGAAGGCTGTTGCTATGAAGACACGTGGATAAGGGAAGGCTGTTGATATGGGAAGGCTGTTGATATGAAGACACGTGGATAAGGGAAGGCTGTTGATATGGGAAGGCTGTTGATATGAAGACACGTGGATATGGGAAGGCTGTTGATAAGGGAAGGCTGTTGATATGAAGACATGTGGATAAGGGAAGGCTGTTGATAAGGGAAGGCTGTTGATATGAAGACACGTGGATAAGGGAAGGCTGTTGATATGAAGACACGTGGATAAGGGAAGGCTGTTGATATGAAGACACGTGGATAAGGGAAGGCTGTTGATAAGGGAAGGCTGTTGATATGAAGACACGTGGATAAGGGAAGGCTGTTGATAAGGGAAGGCTGTTGATATGAAGACACATGGATAAGGGAAGGCTGTTGATGTGAAGACACGTGGATAAGGGAAGGCTGTTGATATGAAGACAAGTGGATAAGGGAAGGCTGTTGATATGAAGACACGTGGATAAGGGAAGGCTGTTGATATGGGAAGGCTGTTGATATGAAGACACGTGGATATGGGAAGGCTGTTGATATGAAGACACGTGGATAAGGGAAGGCTGTTGATATGAAGACACGTGGATACGGGAAGGCTGTTGATATGAAGACACGTGGATAAGGGAAGGCTGTTGCTATGAAGACACGTGGATAAGGGAAGGCTGTTGATATGGGAAGGCTGTTGATATGAAGACATGTGGATAAGGGAAGGCTGTTGATATGAAGACACGTGGATATGGGAAGGCTGTTGATAAGGGAAGGCTGTTGATATGAAGACATGTGGATAAGGGAAGGCTGTTGATAAGGGAAGGCTGTTGATATGAAGACACGTGGATAAGGGAAGGCTGTTGATATGAAGACACGTGGATAAGGGAAGGCTGTTGCTATGAAGACACGTGGATAAGGGAAGGCTGTTGATATGGGAAGGCTGTTGATATGAAGACACGTGGATAAGGGAAGGCTGTTGATATGGGAAGGCTGTTGATATGAAGACACGTGGATATGGGAAGGCTGTTGATATGAAGACGCGTGGATAAGGGAAGGCTGTTGATATGAAGACACGTGGATAAGGGAGGGCTGTTGATATGAAGACACGTGGATAAGGGAAGGCTGTTGATGTGAAAACACGTGGATAAGGGAAGGCTGTTGATATGAAGACACGTGGATAAGGGAAGGCTGTTGATATGAAGACACGTGGATAAGGGAAGGCTGTTGATATGAAACACGTGGATAAGGGAAGGCTGTTGATATGGGAAGGCTGTTGATATGAAGACACGTGGATAAGGGAAGGCTGTTGATATGAACACACGTGGATAAGGGAAGGCTGTTGATATGAAGACACGTGGATAAGGGAAGGCTGTTGATATGGGAAGGTTGTTGATGTGAAGACACGTGGATATGGGAAGGCTGTTGATATGAAGACACGTGGATAAGGGAAGGCTGTTGATGTGAAGACATGTGGATAAGGGAAGGCTGTTGATATGAAGACACATGGATAAGGGAAGGCTGTTGATATGAAGACATGTGGATAAGGGAAGGCTTTTGATATGGGAAGGCTGTTGATATGAAGACACGTGGATAAGGGAAGGCTGTTGATGTGAAGACATGTGGATATGGGAAGGCTGTTGATATGAAGACATGTGGATAAGGGAAGGCTGTTGATATGAAGACACGTGGATATGGGAAGGCTGTTGATAAGGGAAGGCTGTTGATATGAAGACATGTGGATAAGGGAAGGCTGTTGATAAGGGAAGGCTGTTGATATGAAGACACGTGGATAAGGGAAGGCTGTTGATATGAAGACACGTGGATAAGGGAAGGCTGTTGCTATGAAGACACGTGGATAAGGGAAGGCTGTTGATATGGGAAGGCTGTTGATATGAAGACACGTGGATAAGGGAAGGCTGTTGATATGGGAAGGCTGTTGATATGAAGACACGTGGATATGGGAAGGCTGTTGATAAGGGAAGGCTGTTGATATGAAGACATGTGGATAAGGGAAGGCTGTTGATAAGGGAAGGCTGTTGATATGAAGACACGTGGATAAGGGAAGGCTGTTGATGTGAAGACATGTGGATAAGGGAAGGCTGTTGATATGAAGACACATGGATAAGGGAAGGCTGTTGATATGAAGACATGTGGATAAGGGAAGGCTTTTGATATGGGAAGGCTGTTGATATGAAGACACGTGGATAAGGGAAGGCTGTTGATGTGAAGACATGTGGATATGGGAAGGCTGTTGATATGAAGACATGTGGATAAGGGAAGGCTGTTGATATGAAGACACGTGGATATGGGAAGGCTGTTGATAAGGAAGGCTGTTGATATGAAGACATGTGGATAAGGAAGGCTGTTGATAAGGAAGGCTGTTGATATGAAGACACGTGGATAAGGGAAGGCTGTTGATATGAAGACACGTGGATAAGGGAAGGCTGTTGCTATGAAGACACGTGGATAAGGGAAGGCTGTTGATATGGGAAGGCTGTTGATATGAAGACACGTGGATAAGGAAGGCTGTTGATATGGGAAGGCTGTTGATATGAAGACACGTGGATATGGGAAGGCTGTTGATAAGGGAAGGCTGTTGATATGAAGACATGTGGATAAGGGAAGGCTGTTGATAAAGGGAAGGCTGTTGATATGAAGACACGTGGATAAGGAAGGCTGTTGTTATGAAGACACGTGGATAAGGGAAGGCTGTTGATATGAAGACACGTGGATAAGGGAAGGCTGTTGATAAGGGAAGGCTGTTGATATGAAGACACGTGGATAAGGGAAGGCTGTTGATAAGGGAAGGCTGTTGATATGAAGACACATGGATAAGGAAGGCTGTTGATGTGAAGACACGTGGATAAGGAAGGCTGTTGATATGAAGACGCGTGGATAAGGGAAGGCTGTTGATATGAAGACACGTGGATAAGGGAAGGCTGTTGATATGGGAAGGCTGTTGATATGAAGACACGTGGATATGGGAAGGCTGTTGATATGAAGACACGTGGATAAGGGAAGGCTGTTGATATGAAGACACGTGGATATGGGAAGGCTGTTGATATGAAGACACGTGGATAAGGGAAGGCTGTTGCTATGAAGACACGTGGATAAGGGAAGGCTGTTGATATGGGAAGGCTGTTGATATGAAGACATGTGGATAAGGGAAGGCTGTTGATATGAAGACACGTGGATATGGGAAGGCTGTTGATAAGGGAAGGCTGTTGATATGAAGACATGTGGATAAGGGAAGGCTGTTGATAAGGGAAGGCTGTTGATATGAAGACACGTGGATAAGGGAAGGCTGTTGATATGAAGACACGTGGATAAGGGAAGGCTGTTGCTATGAAGACACGTGGATAAGGGAAGGCTGTTGATATGGGAAGGCTGTTGATATGAAGACACGTGGATAAGGGAAGGCTGTTGATATGGGAAGGCTGTTGATATGAAGACACGTGGATATGGGAAGGCTGTTGATAAGGGAAGGCTGTTGATATGAAGACACGTGGATAAGGGAAGGCTGTTGATATGAAGACACGTGGATAAGGGAAGGCTGTTGCTATGAAGACACGTGGATAAGGAAGGCTGTTGATATGGGAAGGCTGTTGATATGAAGACACGTGGATAAGGGAAGGCTGTTGATATGGGAAGGCTGTTGATATGAAGACACGTGGATATGGGAAGGCTGTTGATATGAAGACGCGTGGATAAGGGAAGGCTGTTGATATGAAGACACGTGGATAAGGGAGGGCTGTTGATATGAAGACACGTGGATAAGGGAAGGCTGTTGATGTGAAAACACGTGGATAAGGGAAGGCTGTTGATATGAAGACACGTGGATAAGGGAAGGCTGTTGATATGAAGACACGTGGATAAGGGAAGGCTGTTGATATGAAACACGTGGATAAGGGAAGGCTGTTGATATGGGAAGGCTGTTGATATGAAGACACGTGGATAAGGGAAGGCTGTTGATATGAACACACGTGGATAAGGGAAGGCTGTTGATATGAAGACATGGATAAGGGAAGGCTGTTGATATGGGAAGGTTGTTGATGTGAAGACACGTGGATATGGGAAGGCTGTTGATATGAAGACACGTGGATAAGGGAAGGCTGTTGATGTGAAGACATGTGGATAAGGGAAGGCTGTTGATATGAAGACACATGGATAAGGGAAGGCTGTTGATATGAAGACATGTGGATAAGGGAAGGCTTTTGATATGGGAAGGCTGTTGATATGAAGACACGTGGATAAGGGAAGGCTGTTGATGTGAAGACATGTGGATATGGGAAGGCTGTTGATATGAAGACATGTGGATAAGGGAAGGCTGTTGATATGAAGACACGTGGATATGGGAAGGCTGTTGATAAGGGAAGGCTGTTGATATGAAGACATGTGGATAAGGGAAGGCTGTTGATAGGGAAGGCTGTTGATATGAAGACACGTGGATAAGGGAAGGCTGTTGATATGAAGACACGTGGATAAGGGAAGGCTGTTGCTATGAAGACACGTGGATAAGGGAAGGCTGTTGATATGGGAAGGCTGTTGATATGAAGACACGTGGATAAGGGAAGGCTGTTGATATGGGAAGGCTGTTGATATGAAGACACGTGGATATGGGAAGGCTGTTGATAAGGGAAGGCTGTTGATATGAAGACATGTGGATAAGGGAAGGCTGTTGATAAGGGAAGGCTGTTGATATGAAGACACGTGGATAAGGGAAGGCTGTTGATATGAAGACACGTGGATAAGGGAAGGCTGTTGATATGAAGACACGTGGATAAGGGAAGGCTGTTGATAAGGGAAGGCTGTTGATATGAAGACACGTGGATAAGGGAAGGCTGTTGATAAGGAAGGCTGTTGATATGAAGACACATGGATAAGGGAAGGCTGTTGATGTGAAGACACGTGGATAAGGGAAGGCTGTTGATATGAAGACACGTGGATAAGGGAAGGCTGTTGATATGAAGACACGTGGATAAGGGAAGGCTGTTGATATGGGAAGGCTGTTGATATGAAGACACGTGGATATGGGAAGGCTGTTGATATGAAGACACGTGGATAAGGGAAGGCTGTTGATATGAAGACACGTGGATACGGGAAGGCTGTTGATATGAAGACACGTGGATAAGGGAAGGCTGTTGCTATGAAGACACGTGGATAAGGGAAGGCTGTTGATATGGGAAGGCTGTTGATATGAAGACATGTGGATAAGGGAAGGCTGTTGATATGAAGACACGTGGATATGGGAAGGCTGTTGATAAGGGAAGGCTGTTGATATGAAGACACGTGGATAAGGGAAGGCTGTTGATATGAAGACACGTGGATAAGGGAAGGCTGTTGCTATGAAGACACGTGGATAAGGGAAGGCTGTTGATATGGGAAGGCTGTTGATATGAAGACACGTGGATAAGGGAAGGCTGTTGATATGGGAAGGCTGTTGATATGAAGACACGTGGATATGGGAAGGCTGTTGATAAGGGAAGGCTGTTGATATGAAGACATGTGGATAAGGGAAGGCTGTTGATAAGGGAAGGCTGTTGATATGAAGACACGTGGATAAGGGAAGGCTGTTGATATGAAGACACGTGGATAAGGGAAGGCTGTTGATATGAAGACACGTGGATAAGGGAAGGCTGTTGATAAGGGAAGGCTGTTGATATGAAGACACGTGGATAAGGGAAGGCTGTTGATAAGGGAAGGCTGTTGATATGAAGACACATGGATAAGGGAAGGCTGTTGATGTGAAGACACGTGGATAAGGGAAGGCTGTTGATATGAAGACACGTGGATAAGGGAAGGCTGTTGATATGAAGACACGTGGATAAGGGAAGGCTGTTGATATGGGAAGGCTGTTGATATGAAGACACGTGGATATGGGAAGGCTGTTGATATGAAGACACGTGGATAAGGGAAGGCTGTTTATATGAAGACACGTGGATACGGGAAGGCTGTTGATATGAAGACACGTGGATAAGGGAAGGCTGTTGATATGAAGACACGTGGATAAGGGAAGGCTGTTGATATGAAGACACGTGGATAAGGGAAGGATGTTGATATGGGAAGGCTGTTGATATGAAGACACGTGGATATGGGAAGGTTGTTGATATGGGAAGGCTGTTGATATGAAGACACGTGGATATGGGAAGGCTGTTGATATGAAGACGCGTGGATAAGGGAAGGCTGTTGATATGAAGACACGTGGATAAGGGAGGGCTGTTGATATGAAGACACGTGGATAAGGAAGGCTGTTGATGTGAAAACACGTGGATAAGGGAAGGCTGTTGATATGAAGACACGTGGATAAGGGAAGGCTGTTGATATGAAGACACGTGGATAAGGGAAGGCTGTTGATATGAAGACACGTGGATAAGGGAAGGCTGTTGATATGGGAAGGCTGTTGATATGAAGACACGTGGATAAGGGAAGGCTGTTGATATGAACACACGTGGATAAGGGAAGGCTGTTGATAATGGGAAGGCTGTTGATATGAAGACACGTGGATAAGGGAAGGCTGTTGATATGGGAAGGTTGTTGATGTGAAGACACGTGGATATGGGAAGGCTGTTGATATGAAGACACGTGGATAAGGGATGGCTGTTGATGTGAAGACATGTGGATAAGGGAAGGCTGTTGATATGAAGACACATGGATAAGGAAGGCTGTTGATATGAAGACATGTGGATAAGGGAAGGCTTTTGATATGGGAAGGCTGTTGATATGAAGACACGTGGATAAGGGAAGGCTGTTGATGTGAAGACATGTGGATATGGGAAGGCTGTTGATATGAAGACACGTGGATATGGGAAGGCTGTTGATAAGGAAGGCTGTTGATATGAAGACATGTGGATAAGGAAGGCTGTTGATAAGGGAAGGCTGTTGATATGAAGACACGTGGATAAGGAAGGCTGTTGATATGAAGACACGTGGATAAGGGAAGGCTGTTGCTATGAAGACACGTGGATAAGGGAAGGCTGTTGATATGGGAAGGCTGTTGATATGAAGACACGTGGATAAGGGAAGGCTGTTGATATGGGAAGGCTGTTGATATGAAGACACGTGGATAAGGAAGGCTGTTGATATGGGAAGGCTGTTGATATGAAGACACGTGGATAAGGGAAGGCTGTTGATATGAAGACACGTGGATAAGGAAGGCTGTTGATATGAAGACACGTGGATAAGGGAAGGCTGTTGATATGAAGACACGTGGATAAGGGAAGGCTGTTGATATGAAGACATGTGGATAAGGGAAGGCTGTTGATATGAAGACATGTGGATAAGGGAAGGCTGTTGATATGAAGACACGTGGATAAGGGAAGGCTGTTGATATGAAGACACGTGGATAAGGAAGGCTGTTGATAAGGGAAGGCTGTTGATATGAAGACACGTGGATAAGGGAAGGCTGTTGATATGAAGACACGTGGATAAGGGAAGGCTGTTGATATGAAGACACGTGGATAAGGAAGGCTGTTGATAAGGGAAGGCTGTTGATATGAAGACACGTGGATAAGGGAAGGCTGTTGATAAGGAAGGCTGTTGATATGAAGACACATGGATAAGGGAAGGCTGTTGATGTGAAGACACGTGGATAAGGGAAGGCTGTTGATATGAAGACACGTGGATAAGGAAGGCTGTTGATATGAAGACACGTGGATAAGGGAAGGCTGTTGATATGGGAAGGCTGTTGATATGAAGACACGTGGATATGGGAAGGCTGTTGATATGAAGACACGTGGATAAGGGAAGGCTGTTTATATGAAGACACGTGGATAAGGGAAGGCTGTTGATATGAAGACACGTGGATAAGGGAAGGCTGTTGATATGAAGACACGTGGATAAGGGAAGGCTGTTGATATGAAGACACGTGGATAAGGGAAGGATGTTGATATGGGAAGGCTGTTGATATGAAGACACGTGGATATGGGAAGGTTGTTGATATGGGAAGGCTGTTGATATGAAGACACGTGGATATGGGAAGGCTGTTGATATGAAGACGCGTGGATAAGGGAAGGCTGTTGATATGAAGACACGTGGATAAGGGAGGGCTGTTGATATGAAGACACGTGGATAAGGGAAGGCTGTTGATGTGAAAACACGTGGATAAGGGAAGGCTGTTGATATGAAGACACGTGGATAAGGGAAGGCTGTTGATATGAAGACACGTGGATAAGGGAAGGCTGTTGATATGAAGACACGTGGATAAGGGAAGGCTGTTGATATGGGAAGGCTGTTGATATGAAGACACGTGGATAAGGGAAGGCTGTTGATATGAACACACGTGGATAAGGGAAGGCTGTTGATAAGGGAAGGCTGTTGATATGAAGACACGTGGATAAGGAAGGCTGTTGATATGGGAAGGTTGTTGATGTGAAGACACGTGGATATGGGAAGGCTGTTGATATGAAGACACGTGGATAAGGGATGGCTGTTGATGTGAAGACATGTGGATAAGGGAAGGCTGTTGATATGAAGACACATGGATAAGGGAAGGCTGTTGATATGAAGACATGTGGATAAGGGAAGGCTTTTGATATGGGAAGGCTGTTGATATGAAGACACGTGGATAAGGGAAGGCTGTTGATGTGAAGACATGTGGATATGGGAAGGCTGTTGATATGAAGACACGTGGATATGGGAAGGCTGTTGATAAAGGGAAGGCTGTTGATATGAAGACATGTGGATAAGGGAAGGCTGTTGATAAGGGAAGGCTGTTGATATGAAGACACGTGGATAAGGGAAGGCTGTTGATATGAAGACACGTGGATAAGGGAAGGCTGTTGCTATGAAGACACGTGGATAAGGGAAGGCTGTTGATATGGGAAGGCTGTTGATATGAAGACACGTGGATAAGGGAAGGCTGTTGATATGGGAAGGCTGTTGATATGAAGACACGTGGATAAGGGAAGGCTGTTGATATGGGAAGGCTGTTGATATGAAGACACGTGGATAAGGGAAGGCTGTTGATATGAAGACACGTGGATAAGGGAAGGCTGTTGATATGAAGACACGTGGATAAGGGAAGGCTGTTGATATGAAGACACGTGGATAAGGGAAGGCTGTTGATATGAAGACATGTGGATAAGGGAAGGCTGTTGATATGAAGACATGTGGATAAGGGAAGGCTGTTGATATGAAGACACGTGGATATGGGAAGGCTGTTGATATGAAGACATGTGGATAAGGGAAGGCTGTTGATAAGGGAAGGCTGTTGATATGAAGACACGTGGATATGGGAAGGCTGTTGATAAGGGAAGGCTGTTGATATGAAGACACGTGGATAAGGGAAGGCTGTTGATGTGAAGACATGTGGATATGGGAAGGCTGTTGATATGAAGACATGTGGATAAGGGAAGGCTGTTGATATGAAGACATGTGGATAAGGGAAGGCTGTTGATAAGGGAAGGCTGTTGATATGAAGACACGTGGATATGGGAAGGCTGTTGATATGAAGACACGTGGATATGGGAAGGCTGTTGATATGAAGACACGTGGATATGGGAAGGCTGTTGATAAGGGAAGGCTGTTGATATGAAGACATGTGGATAAGAGAAGGCTGTTGATAAGGGAAGGCTGTTGATATGAAGACACGTGGATAAGGGAAGGCTGTTGATGTGAAGACACGTGGATAAGGGAAGGCTGTTGATATGGGAAGGCTGTTGATATGAAGACACGTGGATAAGGGAAGGCTGTTGATATGAAGACACGTGGATAAGGGAAGGCTGTTGATATGGGAAGGCTGTTGATATGAAGACACGTGGATATGGGAAGGCTGTTGATATGAAGACACGTGGATAAGGGAAGGCTGTTGATATGAAGACACGTGGATACGGGAAGGCTGTTGATATGAAGACACGTGGATAAGGGAAGGCTGTTGATATGAAGACACGTGGATAAGGGAAGGCTGTTGATATGAAGACACGTGGATAAGGGAATGATGTTGATATGGGAAGGCTGTTGATATGAAGACACGTGGATATGGGAAGGCTGTTGATATGGGAAGGCTGTTGATATGAAGACACGTGGATATGGGAAGGCTGTTGATATGAAGACGCGTTGATAAGGGAAGGCTGTTGATATGAAGACACGTGGATAAGGGAGGGCTGTTGATATGAAGACACGTGGATAAGGGAAGGCTGTTGATGTGAAAACACGTGGATAAGGGAAGGCTGTTGATATGAAGACACGTGGATAAGGGAAGGCTGTTGATATGAAGACACGTGGATAAGGGAAGGCTGTTGATATGAAGACACGTGGATAAGGGAAGGCTGTTGATATGGGAAGGCTGTTGATATGAAGACACGTGGATAAGGGAAGGCTGTTGATATGAACACACGTGGATAAGGGAAGGCTGTTGATAAGGGAAGGCTGTTGATATGAAGACACGTGGATAAGGGAAGGCTGTTGATATGGGAAGGTTGTTGATGTGAAGACACGTGGATATGGGAAGGCTGTTGATATGAAGACACGTGGATAAGGGAAGGCTGTTGATGTGAAGACATGTGGATAAGGGAAGGCTGTTGATATGAAGACACATGGATAAGGGAAGGCTGTTGATATGAAGACATGTGGATAAGGGAAGGCTTTTGATATGGGAAGGCTGTTGATATGAAGACACGTGGATAAGGGAAGGCTGTTGATGTGAAGACATGTGGATATGGGAAGGCTGTTGATATGAAGACACGTGGATATGGGAAGGCTGTTGATAAGGGAAGGCTGTTGATATGAAGACATGTGGATAAGGGAAGGCTGTTGATAAGGGAAGGCTGTTGATATGAAGACACGTGGATAAGGGAAGGCTGTTGATATGAAGACACGTGGATAAGGGAAGGCTGTTGCTATGAAGACACGTGGATAAGGGAAGGCTGTTGATATGGGAAGGCTGTTGATATGAAGACACGTGGATAAGGGAAGGCTGTTGATATGGGAAGGCTGTTGATATGAAGACACGTGGATAAGGGAAGGCTGTTGATATGGGAAGGCTGTTGATATGAAGACACGTGGATAAGGGAAGGCTGTTGATATGAAGACACGTGGATAAGGGAAGGCTGTTGATATGAAGACACGTGGATAAGGGAAGGCTGTTGATATGAAGACACGTGGATAAGGGAAGGCTGTTGATATGAAGACATGTGGATAAGGGAAGGCTGTTGATATGAAGACATGTGGATAAGGGAAGGCTGTTGATATGAAGACACGTGGATATGGGAAGGCTGTTGATATGAAGACATGTGGATAAGGGAAGGCTGTTGATAAGGGAAGGCTGTTGATATGAAGACACGTGGATATGGGAAGGCTGTTGATATGAAGACACGTGGATATGGGAAGGCTGTTGATAGGGAAGGCTGTTGATATGAAGACACGTGGATAAGGGAAGGCTGTTGATGTGAAGACATGTGGATATGGGAAGGCTGTTGATATGAAGACATGTCGATAAGGGAAGGCTGTTGATATGAAGACACGTGGATATGGGAAGGCTGTTGATAAGGGAAGGCTGTTGATATGAAGACATGTGGATAAGGGAAGGCTGTTGATAAGGGAAGGCTGTTGATATGAAGACACGTGGATAAGGGAAGGCTGTTGATGTGAAGACACGTGGATAAGGGAAGGCTGTTGATATGGGAAGGCTGTTGATATGAAGACACGTGGATAAGGGAAGGCTGTTGATATGAAGACACGTGGATAAGGGAAGGCTGTTGATATGAAGACACGTGGATAAGGAAGGCTGTTGATATGAAGACACGTGGATAAGGGAAGGCTGTTGATATGAAGACATGTGGATTAGGGAAGGCTGTTGATATGAAGACACGTGGATAAGGAAGGCTGTTGATATGAAGACACGTGGATAAGGGAAGGCTGTTGATATGAAGACACGTGGATAAGGGAAGGCTGTTGATATGAAGACATGTGGATAAGGGAAGGCTGTTGATATGAAGACATGTGGATAAGGGAAGGCTGTTGATATGAAGACACGTGGATATGGGAAGGCTGTTGATATGAAGACATGTGGATAAGGGAAGGCTGTTGATAAGGGAAGGCTGTTGATATGAAGACACGTGGATATGGGAAGGCTGTTGATATGAAGACACGTGGATATGGGAAGGCTGTTGATAAGGGAAGGCTGTTGATATGAAGACACGTGGATAAGGGAAGTCTGTTGATATGAAGACCTGTGGATAGGGGAAGGCTGTTGATATGAAGACACGTGGATATGGGAAGGCTGTTGATAAGGGAAGGCTGTTGATATGAAGACACGTGGATAAGCGAAGGCTGTTGATATGAAGACACGTGGATATGGGAAGGCTGTTGATATGAAGACACGTGGATAAGGGAAGGCTGTTGATATGAAGACACGTGGATAAGGGAAGGCTGTTGATAAGGGAAGGCTGTTGATATGAAGACACGTGGATAAGGGAAGGCTGTTGATAAGGGAAGGCTGTTGATATGAAGACACATGGATAAGGGAAGGCTGTTGATGTGAAGACACGTGGATAAGGGAAGGCTGTTGATATGAAGACACGTGGATAAGGGAAGGCTGTTGATATGAAGACACGTGGATAAGGGAAGGCTGTTGATATGGGAAGGCTGTTGATATGAAGACACGTGGATATGGGAAGGCTGTTGATATGAAGACACGTGGATAAGGGAAGGCTGTTGATATGAAGACACGTGGATACGGGAAGGCTGTTGATATGAAGACACGTGGATAAGGGAAGGCTGTTGATATGAAGACACGTGGATAAGGGAAGGCTGTTGATATGAAGACACGTGGATAAGGGAAGGCTGTTGATATGAAGACACGTGGATATGGGAAGGCTGTTGATATGGGAAGGCTGTTGATATGAAGACACGTGGATATGGGAAGGCTGTTGATATGAAGACGCGTGGATAAGGGAAGGCTGTTGATATGAAGACACGTGGATAAGGGAGGGCTGTTGATATGAAGACACGTGGATAAGGGAAGGCTGTTGATGTGAAAACACGTGGATAAGGGAAGGCTGTTGATATGAAGACACGTGGATAAGGGAAGGCTGTTGATATGAAGACACGTGGATAAGGGAAGGCTGTTGATATGAAGACACGTGGATACGGGAAGGCTGTTGATATGAAGACACGTGGATAAGGGAAGGCTGTTGATATGAAGACACGTGGATAAGGGAAGGCTGTTGATATGAAGACACGTGGATAAGGGAAGGCTGTTGATATGAAGACACGTGGATATGGGAAGGCTGTTGATATGGGAAGGCTGTTGATATGAAGACACGTGGATAAGGGAAGGCTGTTGATATGAACACACGTGGATAAGGGAAGGCTGTTGATAAGGGAAGGCTGTTGATATGAAGACACGTGGATAAGGGAAGGCTGTTGATATGGGAAGGTTGTTGATGTGAAGACACGTGGATATGGGAAGGCTGTTGATATGAAGACACGTGGATAAGGGAAGGCTGTTGATGTGAAGACATGTGGATAAGGGAAGGCTGTTGATATGAAGACACATGGATAAGGGAAGGCTGTTGATATGAAGACATATGGATAAGGGAAGGCTTTTGATATGGGAAGGCTGTTGATATGAAGACACGTGGATAAGGGAAGGCTGTTGATGTGAAGACATGTGGATATGGGAAGGCTGTTGATATGAAGACACGTGGATAAGGGAAGGCTGTTGCTATGAAGACACGTGGATAAGGGAAGGCTGTTGATATGGGAAGGCTGTTGATATGAAGACACGTGGATAAGGGAAGGCTGTTGATATGGGAAGGCTGTTGATATGAAGACACGTGGATAAGGGAAGGCTGTTGATATGGGAAGGCTGTTGATATGAAGACACGTGGATAAGGGAAGGCTGTTGATATGAAGACACGTGGATAAGGGAAGGCTGTTGATATGAAGACACGTGGATAAGGGAAGGCTGTTGATATGAAGACACGTGGATAAGGGAAGGCTGTTGATATGAAGACATGTGGATAAGGGAAGGCTGTTGATATGAAGACACGTGGATATGGGAAGGCTGTTGATATGAAGACATGTGGATAAGGGAAGGCTGTTGATAAGGGAAGGCTGTTGATATGAAGACACGTGGATAAGGGAAGGCTGTTGATATGAAGACACGTGGATAAGGGAAGGCTGTTGATATGAAGACACGTGGATAAGGGAAGGCTGTTGCTATGAAGACACGTGGATAAGGGAAGGCTGTTGATATGGGAAGGCTGTTGATATGAAGACACGTGGATAAGGGAAGGCTGTTGATATGGGAAGGCTGTTGATATGAAGACACGTGGATAAGGGAAGGCTGTTGATATGGGAAGGCTGTTGATATGAAGACACGTGGATAAGGGAAGGCTGTTGATATGAAGACACGTGGATAAGGGAAGGCTGTTGATATGAAGACACGTGGATAAGGGAAGGCTGTTGATATGAAGACACGTGGATAAGGGAAGGCTGTTGATATGAAGACATGTGGATAAGGGAAGGCTGTTGATATGAAGACACGTGGATATGGGAAGGCTGTTGATATGAAGACATGTGGATAAGGAAGGCTGTTGATAAGGAAGGCTGTTGATATGAAGACACGTGGATAAGGGAAGGCTGTTGATATGAAGACACGTGGATAAGGGAAGGCTGTTGATATGAAGACACGTGGATAAGGGAAGGCTGTTGATATGAAGACATGTGGATAAGGGAAGGCTGTTGATATGAAGACATGTGGATAAGGGAAGGCTGTTGATATGAAGACATGTGGATAAGGGAAGGCTGTTGATATGAAGACACGTGGATATGGGAAGGCTGTTGATATGAAGACATGTGGATAAGGGAAGGCTGTTGATAAGGGAAGGCTGTTGATATGAAGACACGTGGATATGGGAAGGCTGTTGATATGAAGACACGTGGATATGGGAAGGCTGTTGATAAGGGAAGGCTGTTGATATGAAGACACGTGGATAAGGGAAGGCTGTTGATGTGAAGACATGTGGATATGGGAAGGCTGTTGATATGAAGACATGTGGATAAGGGAAGGCTGTTGATATGAAGACACGTGGATATGGGAAGGCTGTTGATAAGGGAAGGCTGTTGATATGAAGACATGTGGATAAGGGAAGGCTGTTGATAAGGGAAGGCTGTTGATATGAAGACACGTGGATAAGGGAAGGCTGTTGATGTGAAGACACGTGGATAAGGGAAGGCTGTTGATATGGGAAGGCTGTTGATATGAAGACACGTGGATAAGGGAAGGCTGTTGATATGAAGACACGTGGATAAGGGAAGGCTGTTGATATGAAGACACGTGGATAAGGGAAGGCTGTTGATATGAAGACACGTGGATAAGGGAAGGCTGTTGATATGAAGACATGTGGATAAGGGAAGGCTGTTGATATGAAGACACGTGGATAAGGGAAGGCTGTTGATATGAAGACACGTGGATAAGGGAAGGCTGTTGATATGAAGACACGTGGATAAGGGAAGGCTGTTGATATGAAGACATGTGGATAAGGGAAGGCTGTTGATATGAAGACATGTGGATAAGGGAAGGCTGTTGATATGAAGACACGTGGATATGGGAAGGCTGTTGATATGAAGACATGTGGATAAGGGAAGGCTGTTGATAAGGGAAGGCTGTTGATATGAAGACACGTGGATATGGGAAGGCTGTTGATATGAAGACACGTGGATATGGGAAGGCTGTTGATAAGGGAAGGCTGTTGATATGAAGACACGTGGATAAGGGAAGTCTGTTGATATGAAGACCTGTGGATAGGGAAGGCTGTTGATATGAAGACACGTGGATATGGGAAGGCTGTTGATAAGGGAAGGCTGTTGATATGAAGACACGTGGATAAGCGAAGGCTGTTGATATGAAGACACGTGGATATGGGAAGGCTGTTGATATGAAGACACGTGGATAAGGGAAGGCTGTTGATATGAAGACACGTGGATAAGGGGGAAGGCTGTTGATAAGGGAAGGCTGTTGATATGAAGACACGTGGATAAGGGAAGGCTGTTGATAAGGGAAGGCTGTTGATATGAAGACACATGGATAAGGGAAGGCTGTTGATGTGAAGACACGTGGATAAGGGAAGGCTGTTGATATGAAGACACGTGGATAAGGGAAGGCTGTTGATATGAAGACACGTGGATAAGGGAAGGCTGTTGATATGGGAAGGCTGTTGATATGAAGACACGTGGATATGGGAAGGCTGTTGATATGAAGACAAGTGGATAAGGGAAGGCTGTTGATATGAAGACACGTGGATACGGGAAGGCTGTTGATATGAAGACACGTGGATAAGGGAAGGCTGTTGATATGAAGACACGTGGATAAGGGAAGGCTGTTGATATGAAGACACGTGGATAAGGAAAGGCTGTTGATATGAAGACACGTGGATATGGGAAGGCTGTTGATATGGGAAGGCTGTTGATATGAAGACACGTGGATATGGGAAGGCTGTTGATATGAAGACGCGTGGATAAGGGAAGGCTGTTGATATGAAGACACGTGGATAAGGGAGGGCTGTTGATATGAAGACACGTGGATAAGGGAAGGCTGTTGATGTGAAAACACGTGGATAAGGAAGGCTGTTGATATGAAGACACGTGGATAAGGGAAGGCTGTTGATATGAAGACACGTGGATAAGGGAAGGCTGTTGATATGAAGACACGTGGATACGGGAAGGCTGTTGATATGAAGACACGTGGATAAGGGAAGGCTGTTGATATGAAGACACGTGGATAAGGGAAGGCTGTTGATATGAAGACACGTGGATAAGGGAAGGCTGTTGATATGAAGACACGTGGATATGGGAAGGCTGTTGATATGGGAAGGCTGTTGATATGAAGACACGTGGATAAGGGAAGGCTGTTGATATGAACACACGTGGATAAGGGAAGGCTGTTGATAAGGGAAGGCTGTTGATATGAAGACACGTGGATAAGGGAAGGCTGTTGATATGGGAAGGTTGTTGATGTGAAGACACGTGGATATGGGAAGGCTGTTGATATGAAGACACGTGGATAAGGGAAGGCTGTTGATGTGAAGACATGTGGATAAGGGAAGGCTGTTGATATGAAGACACATGGATAAGGGAAGGCTGTTGATATGAAGACATGTGGATAAGGGAAG
Organism: Oncorhynchus nerka; assembly: GCF_034236695.1. NCBI lineage: Eukaryota > Metazoa > Chordata > Actinopteri > Salmoniformes > Salmonidae > Oncorhynchus > Oncorhynchus nerka. The sequence goes on from NW_027040480.1 coordinate 145,641, forward strand.
GCTTTTGATATGGGAAGGCTGTTGATATGAAGACACGTGGATAAGGGAAGGCTGTTGATGTGAAGACATGTGGATATGGGAAGGCTGTTGATATGAAGACATGTGGATAAGGGAAGGCTGTTGATATGAAGACACGTGGATATGGGAAGGCTGTTGATAAGGGAAGGCTGTTGATATGAAGACATGTGGATAAGGGAAGGCTGTTGATAAGGGAAGGCTGTTGATATGAAGACACGTGGATAAGGGAAGGCTGTTGATATGAAGACACGTGGATAAGGAAGGCTGTTGCTATGAAGACACGTGGATAAGGGAAGGCTGTTGATATGGGAAGGCTGTTGATATGAAGACACGTGGATAAGGGAAGGCTGTTGATATGGGAAGGCTGTTGATATGAAGACACGTGGATAAGGGAAGGCTGTTGATATGGGAAGGCTGTTGATATGAAGACACGTGGATAAGGGAAGGCTGTTGATATGAAGACACGTGGATAAGGGAAGGCTGTTGATATGAAGACACGTGGATAAGGGAAGGCTGTTGATATGAAGACACGTGGATAAGGGAAGGCTGTTGATATGGGAAGGCTGTTGATATGAAGACATGTTGATATGGGAAGGCTGTTGATATGAAGACACGTGGATAAGGGAAGGCTGTTGATATGGGAAGGCTGTTGATATGAAGACACGTGGATAAGGGAAGGCTGTTGATATGAAGACATGTGGATAAGGGAAGGCTGTTGATGTGAAGACACGTGGATAAGGGAAGGCTGTTGATATGAAGACACGTGGATAAGGGAAGGCTGTTGATATGAAGACACGTGGATAAGGGAAGGCTGTTGATGTGAAGACACGTGGATAAGGGAAGACTGTTGATATGGGAAGGCTGTTGATAAGGGAAGGCTGTTGATATGAAGACACGTGGATAAGGGAAGGCTGTTGATATGAAGACACGTGGATAAGGGAAGGCTGTTGATGTGAAGACACGTGGATAAGGGAAGACTGTTGATATGGGAAGGCTGTTGATAAGGGAAGGCTGTTGATATGAAGACACGTGGATAAGGGAAGGCTGTTGATATGAAAACATGTGGATATGGGAAAGCTGTTGATAAGGGAAGGCTGTTGATATGAAGACACGTGGATAAGGGAAGGCTGTTGATATGAAGACACGTGGATATGGGAAGGCTGTTGATAAGGGAAGGCTGTTGATATGAAGACACGTGGATAAGGGAAGGCTGTTGATATGGGAAAGCTGTTGATATGAAGACACGTGGATATGGGAAGGCTGTTGATAAGGGAAGGCTGTTGATATGAAGACACGTGGATAAGGGAAGTCTGTTGATATGAAGACCTGTGGATAGGGGAAGGCTGTTGATATGAAGACACGTGGATATGGGAAGGCTGTTGATAAGGGAAGGCTGTTGATATGAAGACACGTGGATAAGCGAAGGCTGTTGATATGAAGACACGTGGATATGGGAAGGCTGTTGATATGAAGACACGTGGATAAGGGAAGGCTGTTGATATGAAGACACGTGGATAAGGGAAGGCTGTTGATAAGGGAAGGCTGTTGATATGAAGACACGTGGATAAGGGAAGGCTGTTGATAAGGGAAGGCTGTTGATATGAAGACACATGGATAAGGGAAGGCTGTTGATGTGAAGACACGTGGATAAGGGAAGGCTGTTGATATGAAGACACGTGGATAAGGGAAGGCTGTTGATATGAAGACACGTGGATAAGGGAAGGCTGTTGATATGGGAAGGCTGTTGATATGAAGACACGTGGATATGGGAAGGCTGTTGATATGAAGACAAGTGGATAAGGGAAGGCTGTTGATATGAAGACACGTGGATACGGGAAGGCTGTTGATATGAAGACACGTGGATAAGGGAAGGCTGTTGATATGAAGACACGTGGATAAGGGAAGGCTGTTGATATGAAGACACGTGGATAAGGAAAGGCTGTTGATATGAAGACACGTGGATATGGGAAGGCTGTTGATATGGGAAGGCTGTTGATATGAAGACACGTGGATATGGGAAGGCTGTTGATATGAAGACGCGTGGATAAGGGAAGGCTGTTGATATGAAGACACGTGGATAAGGAGGGCTGTTGATATGAAGACACGTGGATAAGGGAAGGCTGTTGATGTGAAAACACGTGGATAAGGGAAGGCTGTTGATATGAAGACACGTGGATAAGGGAAGGCTGTTGATATGAAGACACGTGGATAAGGGAAGGCTGTTGATATGAAGACACGTGGATACGGGAAGGCTGTTGATATGAAGACACGTGGATAAGGGAAGGCTGTTGATATGAAGACACGTGGATAAGGAAGGCTGTTGATATGAAGACACGTGGATAAGGAAGGCTGTTGATATGAAGACACGTGGATATGGGAAGGCTGTTGATATGGGAAGGCTGTTGATATGAAGACACGTGGATAAGGAAGGCTGTTGATATGAACACACGTGGATAAGGGAAGGCTGTTGATAAGGGAAGGCTGTTGATATGAAGACACGTGGATAAGGGAAGGCTGTTGATATGGGAAGGTTGTTGATGTGAAGACACGTGGATATGGGAAGGCTGTTGATATGAAGACACGTGGATAAGGGAAGGCTGTTGATGTGAAGACATGTGGATAAGGGAAGGCTGTTGATATGAAGACACATGGATAAGGGAAGGCTGTTGATATGAAGACATGTGGATAAGGGAAGGCTTTTGATATGGGAAGGCTGTTGATATGAAGACACGTGGATAAGGGAAGGCTGTTGATGTGAAGACATGTGGATATGGGAAGGCTGTTGATATGAAGACATGTGGATAAGGGAAGGCTGTTGATATGAAGACACGTGGATATGGGAAGGCTGTTGATAAGGGAAGGCTGTTGATATGAAGACATGTGGATAAGGAAGGCTGTTGATAAGGGAAGGCTGTTGATATGAAGACACGTGGATAAGGGAAGGCTGTTGATATGAAGACACGTGGATAAGGGAAGGCTGTTGCTATGAAGACACGTGGATAAGGGAAGGCTGTTGATATGGGAAGGCTGTTGATATGAAGACACGTGGATAAGGGAAGGCTGTTGATATGGGAAGGCTGTTGATATGAAGACACGTGGATAAGGGAAGGCTGTTGATATGGGAAGGCTGTTGATATGAAGACACGTGGATAAGGGAAGGCTGTTGATATGAAGACACGTGGATAAGGGAAGGCTGTTGATATGAAGACACGTGGATAAGGGAAGGCTGTTGATATGAAGACACGTGGATAAGGGAAGGCTGTTGATATGGGAAGGCTGTTGATATGAAGACATGTTGATATGGGAAGGCTGTTGATATGAAGACACGTGGATAAGGGAAGGCTGTTGATATGGGAAGGCTGTTGATATGAAGACACGTGGATAAGGGAAGGCTGTTGATATGAAGACATGTGGATAAGGGAAGGCTGTTGATGTGAAGACACGTGGATAAAGGGAAGGCTGTTGATATGAAGACACGTGGATAAGGGAAGGCTGTTGATATGAAGACACGTGGATAAGGGAAGGCTGTTGATGTGAAGACACGTGGATAAGGGAAGACTGTTGATATGGGAAGGCTGTTGATAAGGGAAGGCTGTTGATATGAAGACACGTGGATAAGGGAAGGCTGTTGATATGAAGACACGTGGATAAGGGAAGGCTGTTGATGTGAAGACACGTGGATAAGGGAAGACTGTTGATATGGGAAGGCTGTTGATAAGGGAAGGCTGTTGATATGAAGACACGTGGATAAGGGAAGGCTGTTGATATGAAAACATGTGGATATGGGAAAGCTGTTGATAAGGGAAGGCTGTTGATATGAAGACACGTGGATAAGGGAAGGCTGTTGATATGAAGACACGTGGATATGGGAAGGCTGTTGATAAGGGAAGGCTGTTGATATGAAGACACGTGGATAAGGGAAGGCTGTTGATATGGGAAAGCTGTTGATATGAAGACACGTGGATATGGGAAGGCTGTTGATATGAAGACACGTGGATATAGGAAGGCTGTTGATGTGAAGACATGTGGATATGGGAAGGCTGTTGATATGAAGACACGTGGATAAGGGAAGGCTGTTGATAAGGGAAGGCTGTTGATATGAAGACACGTGGATATGGGAAGGCTGTTGATAAAGGAAGGCTGTTGATATGAAGACACGTGGATAAGGGAAGGCTGTTGATATGAAGACACGTGGATATGGGAAGGCTGTTGATAAGGGAAGGCTGTTGATATGAAGACATGTGGATATGGGAAGGCTGTTGATATGAACACACGTGGATAAGGGAAGGCTGTTGATATGAAGACACGTGGATAAGGGAAGGCTGTTGATAAGGGAAGGCTGTTGATATGAAGACACGTGGATAAGGGAAGGCTGTTGATAAGGGAAGGCTGTTGATGTGAAGACACGTGGATAAGGGAAGGCTGTTGATATGAAGACACGTGGATAAGGGAAGGCTGTTGATAAGGGAAGGCTGTTGATATGAAGACACGTGGATAAGGGAAGCCTGTTGACAAGGGAAGGCTGTTGATATGAAGACACGTGGATAAGGGAAGGCTGTTGATATGGGAAGGCTGTTGATATGAAGACAAGTGGATATGGGAAGGCTGTTGATATGAAGACACGTGGATATGGGAAGGCTGTTGATGTGAAGACATGTGGATAAGGGAAGGCTGTTGATATGAAGACACGTGGATAAGGGAAGGCTGTTGATATGAAGTCACGTGGATAAGGGAAGGCTGTTGATATGGGAAGGCTGTTGATATGAAGACACGTGGATAAGGGAAGGCTGTTGATGTGAAGACATGTGGATATGGGAAGGCTGTTGATAAGGGAAGGCTGTTGATATGAAGACATGTGGATAAGGGAAGGCTGTTGATAAGGGAAGGATGTTGATATGAAGACACGTGGATAAGGGAAGGCTGTTGATAAGGGAAGGCTGTTGATATGAAGACACGTGGATATGGGAAGGCTGTTGATATGGAAAGACTGTTGATATGGGAAGGCTGTTGACATGGGAAGGCTGTTGATATGAAGACACGTGGATAAGGGAAGGCTGTTGATATGGGAAGGCTGTTGATATGAAGACACGTGGATAAGGGAAGGCTGTTGATATGAAGACACGTGGATATGGGAAGGCTGTTGATAAGGGAAGGCTGTTGATATGAAGACATGTGGATATGGGAAGGCTGTTGATATGAAGACACGTGGATAAGGGAAGGCTGTTGATATGAAGACACGTGGATAAGGGAAGGCTGTTGATATGAAGACACGTGGATATGGGAAGGCTGTTGATAAGGGAAGGCTGTTGATATGAAGACATGTGGATATGGGAAGGCTGTTGATATGAAGACACGTGGATAAGGGAAGGCTGTTGATATGAAGACACGTGGATAAGGGAAGGCTGTTGATATGAAGACACGTGGATATGGGAAGGCTGTTGATAAGGGAAGGCTGTTGATATGAAGACACGTGGATATGGAAAGGCTGTTGATAAGGGAAGGCTATTGATTTGAAGACACGTGGATATGGGAAGGCTGTTGATAAGGGAAGGCTGTTGATATGAAGACATGTGGATAAGGGAAGGCTGTTGATATGAAGACACGTGGATATGGGAAGGCTGTTGATATGAAGACACGTGGATAAGGGAAGGCTGTTGATATGAAGACACGTGGATAAGGGAAGGCTGTTGATAAGGGAAGGCTGTTGATATGAAGACACGTGGATAAGGGAAGCCTGTTGACAAGGGAAGGCTGTTGATATGAGGACACGTGGATAAGGGAAGGCTGTTGATATGGGAAGGCTGTTGATATGAAGACACGTGGATATGGGAAGGCTGTTGATATGAAGACATGTGGATAAGGGAAGGCTGTTGATATGAAGACACGTGGATATGGGAAGGCTGTTGATAAGGGAAGGCTGTTGATATGAAGACATGTGGATAAGGGAAGGCTGTTGATAAGGGAAGGCTGTTGATATGAAGACACGTGGATAAGGGAAGGCTGTTGATGTGAAGACACGTGGATAAGGGAAGGCTGTTGATATGGGAAGGCTGTTGATATGAAGACACGTGGATAAGGGAAGGCTGTTGATATGAAGACACGTGGATAAGGGAAGGCTGTTGATATGAAGACACGTGGATAGGGAAGGCTGTTGATATGAAGACACGTGGATAAGGGAAGGCTGTTGATATGAAGACATGTGGATAAGGGAAGGCTGTTGATATGAAGACACGTGGATAAGGGAAGGCTGTTGATATGAAGACACGTGGATAAGGGAAGGCTGTTGATATGAAGACACGTGGATAAGGGAAGGCTGTTGATATGAAGACATGTGGATAAGGAAGGCTGTTGATATGAAGACATGTGGATAAGGGAAGGCTGTTGATATGAAGACACGTGGATATGGGAAGGCTGTTGATATGAAGACATGTGGATAAGGGAAGGCTGTTGATAAGGGAAGGCTGTTGATATGAAGACACGTGGATATGGGAAGGCTGTTGATATGAAGACACGTGGATATGGGAAGGCTGTTGATAAGGGAAGGCTGTTGATATGAAGACACGTGGATAAGGGAAGTCTGTTGATATGAAGACCTGTGGATAGGGAAGGCTGTTGATATGAAGACACGTGGATATGGGAAGGCTGTTGATAAGGGAAGGCTGTTGATATGAAGACACGTGGATAAGCGAAGGCTGTTGATATGAAGACACGTGGATATGGGAAGGCTGTTGATATGAAGACACGTGGATAAGGGAAGGCTGTTGATATGAAGACACGTGGATAAGGGAAGGCTGTTGATAAGGGAAGGCTGTTGATATGAAGACACGTGGATAAGGGAAGGCTGTTGATAAGGGAAGGCTGTTGATATGAAGACACATGGATAAGGGAAGGCTGTTGATGTGAAGACACGTGGATAAGGGAAGGCTGTTGATATGAAGACACGTGGATAAGGGAAGGCTGTTGATATGAAGACACGTGGATAAGGGAAGGCTGTTGATATGGGAAGGCTGTTGATATGAAGACACGTGGATATGGGAAGGCTGTTGATATGAAGACACGTGGATAAGGGAAGGCTGTTGATATGAAGACACGTGGATACGGGAAGGCTGTTGATATGAAGACACGTGGATAAGGGAAGGCTGTTGATATGAAGACACGTGGATAAGGGAAGGCTGTTGATATGAAGACACGTGGATAAGGAAAGGCTGTTGATATGAAGACACGTGGATATGGGAAGGCTGTTGATATGGGAAGGCTGTTGATATGAAGACACGTGGATATGGGAAGGCTGTTGATATGAAGACGCGTGGATAAGGGAAGGCTGTTGATATGAAGACACGTGGATAAGGGAGGGCTGTTGATATGAAGACACGTGGATAAGGGAAGGCTGTTGATGTGAAAACACGTGGATAAGGGAAGGCTGTTGATATGAAGACACGTGGATAAGGGAAGGCTGTTGATATGAAGACACGTGGATAAGGGAAGGCTGTTGATATGAAGACACGTGGATAAGGGAAGGCTGTTGATATGAAGACACGTGGATAAGGGAAGGCTGTTGATATGAAGACACGTGGATAAGGGAAGGCTGTTGATATGAAGACACGTGGATAAGGGAAGGCTGTTGATATGAAGACATGTGGATAAGGGAAGGCTGTTGATATGAAGACACGTGGATAAGGGAAGGCTGTTGATATGAAGACACGTGGATAAGGGAAGGCTGTTGATATGAAGACATGTGGATAAGGGAAGGCTGTTGATATGAAGACATGTGGATAAGGGAAGGCTGTTGATATGAAGACACGTGGATATGGGAAGGCTGTTGATATGAAGACATGTGGATAAGGAAGGCTGTTGATAAGGGAAGGCTGTTGATATGAAGACACGTGGATATGGGAAGGCTGTTGATATGAAGACACGTGGATATGGGAAGGCTGTTGATAAGGGAAGGCTGTTGATATGAAGACACGTGGATAAGGGAAGTCTGTTGATATGAAGACCTGTGGATAGGGGAAGGCTGTTGATATGAAGACACGTGGATATGGGAAGGCTGTTGATAAGGAAGGCTGTTGATATGAAGACACGTGGATAAGCGAAGGCTGTTGATATGAAGACACGTGGATATGGGAAGGCTGTTGATATGAAGACACGTGGATAAGGGAAGGCTGTTGATATGAAGACACGTGGATAAGGGAAGGCTGTTGATAAGGGCTGTTGATATGAAGACACGTGGATAAGGAAGGCTGTTGATAAGGGAAGGCTGTTGATATGAAGACACATGGATAAGGAAGGCTGTTGATGTGAAGACACGTGGATAAGGGAAGGCTGTTGATATGAAGACACGTGGATAAGGGAAGGCTGTTGATATGAAGACACGTGGATAAGGGAAGGCTGTTGATATGGGAAGGCTGTTGATATGAAGACACGTGGATATGGGAAGGCTGTTGATATGAAGACACGTGGATAAGGGAAGGCTGTTGATATGAAGACACGTGGATACGGGAAGGCTGTTGATATGAAGACACGTGGATAAGGGAAGGCTGTTGATATGAAGACACGTGGATAAGGGAAGGCTGTTGATATGAAGACACGTGGATAAGGAAAGGCTGTTGATATGAAGACACGTGGATATGGGAAGGCTGTTGATATGGGAAGGCTGTTGATATGAAGACACGTGGATATGGGAAGGCTGTTGATATGAAGACGCGTGGATAAGGGAAGGCTGTTGATATGAAGACACGTGGATAAGGGAGGGCTGTTGATATGAAGACACGTGGATAAGGGAAGGCTGTTGATGTGAAACACGTGGATAAGGGAAGGCTGTTGATATGAAGACACGTGGATAAGGGAAGGCTGTTGATATGAAGACACGTGGATAAGGGAAGGCTGTTGATATGAAGACACGTGGATACGGGAAGGCTGTTGATATGAAGACACGTGGATAAGGGAAGGCTGTTGATATGAAGACACGTGGATAAGGGAAGGCTGTTGATATGAAGACACGTGGATAAGGGAAGGCTGTTGATATGAAGACACGTGGATATGGGAAGGCTGTTGATATGGGAAGGCTGTTGATATGAAGACACGTGGATAAGGGAAGGCTGTTGATATGAACACACGTGGATAAGGGAAGGCTGTTGATAAGGGAAGGCTGTTGATATGAAGACACGTGGATAAGGGAAGGCTGTTGATATGGGAAGGTTGTTGATGTGAAGACACGTGGATATGGGAAGGCTGTTGATATGAAGACACGTGGATAAGGGAAGGCTGTTGATGTGAAGACATGTGGATAAGGGAAGGCTGTTGATATGAAGACACATGGATAAGGGAAGGCTGTTGATATGAAGACATGTGGATAAGGGAAGGCTTTTGATATGGGAAGGCTGTTGATATGAAGACACGTGGATAAGGGAAGGCTGTTGATGTGAAGACATGTGGATATGGGAAGGCTGTTGATATGAAGACATGTGGATAAGGGAAGGCTGTTGATATGAAGACACGTGGATATGGGAAGGCTGTTGATAAGGGAAGGCTGTTGATATGAAGACATGTGGATAAGGGAAGGCTGTTGATAAGGGAAGGCTGTTGATATGAAGACACGTGGATAAGGGAAGGCTGTTGATATGAAGACACGTGGATAAGGGAAGGCTGTTGCTATGAAGACACGTGGATAAGGGCAGGCTGTTGATATGGGAAGGCTGTTGATATGAAGACACGTGGATAAGGGAAGGCTGTTGACATGGGAAGGCTGTTGATATGAAGACACGTGGATAAGGGAAGGCTGTTGATATGGGAAGGCTGTTGATATGAAGACACGTGGATAAGGGAAGGCTGTTGATATGAAGACACGTGGATAAGGGAAGGCTGTTGATATGAAGACACGTGGATAAGGGAAGGCTGTTGATATGAAGACACGTGGATAAGGGAAGGCTGTTGATATGGGAAGGCTGTTGATATGAAGACATGTTGATATGGGAAGGCTGTTGATATGAAGACACGTGGATAAGGGAAGGCTGTTGATATGGGAAGGCTGTTGATATGAAGACACGTGGATAAGGGAAGGCTGTTGATATGAAGACATGTGGATAAGGGAAGGCTGTTGATGTGAAGACACGTGGATAAGGGAAGGCTGTTGATATGAAGACACGTGGATAAGGGAAGGCTGTTGATATGAAGACACGTGGATAAGGGAAGGCTGTTGATGTGAAGACACGTGGATAAGGGAAGACTGTTGATATGGGAAGGCTGTTGATAAGGGAAGGCTGTTGATATGAAGACACGTGGATAAGGGAAGGCTGTTGATGTGAAGACACGTGGATAAGGGAAGACTGTTGATATGGGAAGGCTGTTGATAAGGGAAGGCTGTTGATATGAAGACACGTGGATAAGGGAAGGCTGTTGATATGAAAACATGTGGATATGGGAAAGCTGTTGATAAGGGAAGGCTGTTGATATGAAGACACGTGGATAAGGGAAGGCTGTTGATATGAAGACACGTGGATATGGGAAGGCTGTTGATAAGGGAAGGCTGTTGATATGAAGACACGTGGATAAGGGAAGGCTGTTGATATGGGAAGGCTGTTGATATGAAGACACGTGGATATGGGAAGGCTGTTGATATGAAGACACGTGGATATAGGAAGGCTGTTGATGTGAAGACATGTGGATATGGGACGGCTGTTGATATGAAGACACGTGGATAAGGGAAGGCTGTTGATAAGGGAAGGCTGTTGATATGAAGACACGTGGATATGGGAAGGCTGTTGATAAAGGAAGGCTGTTGATATGAAGACACGTGGATAAGGGAAGGCTGTTGATATGAAGACACGTGGATATGGGAAGGCTGTTGATAAGGGAAGGCTGTTGATATGAAGACATGTGGATATGGGAAGGCTGTTGATATGAACACACGTGGATAAGGGAAGGCTGTTGATATGAAGACACGTGGATAAGGGAAGGCTGTTGATAAGGGAAGGCTGTTGATATGAAGACACGTGGATAAGGGAAGGCTGTTGATAAGGGAAGGCTGTTGATGTGAAGACACGTGGATAAGGGAAGGCTGTTGATATGAAGACACGTGGATAAGGGAAGGCTGTTGATAAGGGAAGGCTGTTGATATGAAGACACGTGGATAAGGGAAGCCTGTTGACAAGGGAAGGCTGTTGATATGAAGACACGTGGATAAGGGAAGGCTGTTGATATGGGAAGGATGTTGATATGAAGACACGTGGATATGGGAAGGCTGTTGATATGAAGACACGTGGATATGGGAAGGCTGTTGATGTGAAGACATGTGGATAAGGGAAGGCTGTTGATATGAAGACACGTGGATAAGGGAAGGCTGTTGATATGAAGTCACGTGGATAAGGGAAGGCTGTTGATATGGGAAGGCTGTTGATATGAAGACACGTGGATAAGGGAAGGCTGTTGATGTGAAGACATGTGGATATGGGAAGGCTGTTGATAAGGGAAGGCTGTTGATATGAAGACATGTGGATAAGGGAAGGCTGTTGATAAGGGAAGGATGTTGATATGAAGACACGTGGATAAGGGAAGGCTGTTGATAAGGGAAGGCTGTTGATATGAAGACACGTGGATATGGGAAGGCTGTTGATATGGAAAGGCTGTTGATATGGGAAGGCTGTTGACATGGGAAGGCTGTTGATATGAAGACACGTGGATAAGGGAAGGCTGTTGATATGGGAAGGCTGTTGATATGAAGACACGTGGATAAGGGAAGGCTGTTGATATGAAGACACGTGGATATGGGAAGGCTGTTGATAAGGGAAGGCTGTTGATATGAAGACATGTGGATATGGGAAGGCTGTTGATATGAAGACACGTGGATAAGGGAAGGCTGTTGATATGAAGACACGTGGATAAGGGAAGGCTGTTGATATGAAGACACGTGGATATGGGAAGGCTGTTGATAAGGGAAGGCTGTTGATATGAAGACATGTGGATATGGGAAGGCTGTTGATATGAAGACACGTGGATAAGGGAAGGCTGTTGATATGAAGACACGTGGATAAGGGAAGGCTGTTGATATGAAGACACGTGGATATGGGAAGGCTGTTGATAAGGGAAGGCTGTTGATATGAAGACACGTGGATATGGAAAGGCTGTTGATAAGGGAAGGCTATTGATTTGAAGACACGTGGATATGGGAAGGCTGTTGATAAGGGAAGGCTGTTGATATGAAGACATGTGGATAAGGGAAGGCTGTTGATATGAAGACACGTGGATATGGGAAGGCTGTTGATATGAAGACACGTGGATAAGGGAAGGCTGTTGATATGAAGACACGTGGATAAGGGAAGGCTGTTGATAAGGGAAGGCTGTTGATATGAAGACACGTGGATAAGGGAAGCCTGTTGACAAGGGAAGGCTGTTGATATGAGGACACGTGGATAAGGGAAGGCTGTTGATATGGGAAGGCTGTTGATATGAAGACACGTGGATATGGGAAGGCTGTTGATATGAAGACACGTGGATATGGGAAGGCTGTTCATATGAAGACACGTGGATAAGGGAAGGCTGTTGATATGGGAAGGCTGTTGATATGAAGACACGTGGATATGGGAAAGCTGTTGATAAGGGAAGGCTGTTGATATGAAGACACGTGGATAGGGAAGGCTGTTGATATGAAGACACGTGGATATGGGAAGGCTGTTGATAAGGGAAGGCTGTTGATATGAAGACATGTGGATAAGGGAAGGCTGTTGATATGAAGACACGTGGATATGGGAAGGCTGTTGATATGAAGACACGTGGATAAGGGAAGGCTGTTGATATGAAGACACGTGGATAAGGGAAGGCTGTTGATATGAAGACACGTGGATATGGGAAGGCTGTTGATAAGGGAAGGCTGTTGATATGAAGACACGTGGATATGGAAAGGCTGTTGATAAGGGAAGGCTATTGATTTGAAGACACGTGGATATGGGAAGGCTGTTGATAAGGGAAGGCTGTTGATATGAAGACATGTGGATAAGGGAAGGCTGTTGATATGAAGACACGTGGATATGGGAAGGCTGTTGATATGAAGACACGTGGATAAGGGAAGGCTGTTGATATGAAGACACGTGGATAAGGGAAGGCTGTTGACAAGGGAAGGCTGTTGATATGAAGACACGTGGATAAGGGAAGGCTGTTGATATGGGAAGGCTGTTGATATGAAGACACGTGGATATAGGAAGGCTGTTGATATGAAGACACGTGGATAAGGGAAGGCTGTTGATATGAAGACACGTGGATATGGGAAGGCTGCTGATAAGGGAAGGCTGTTGATATGAAGACATGTGGATAAGGGAAGGCTGTTGATATGAAGACACATGGATATGGGAAGGCTGTTGATATGAAGACACGTGGATAAGGGAAGGCTGTTGATAAGGGAAGGCTGTTGATATGAAGACACGTGGATATGGGAAGGCTGTTGATAAAGGAAGGCTGTTGATATGAAGACACGTGGATAAGGGAAGGCTGTTGATATGAAGACACGTGGATATGGGAAGGCTGTTGATAAGGGAAGGCTGTTGATTTGAAGACACGTGGATATGGGAAGGCTGTTGATAATGGAAGGCTGTTGATATGAAGACATGTGGATAAGGGAAGGCTGTTGATATGAAGACACATGGATATGGGAAGGCTGTTGATATGAAGACACGTGGATAAGGGAAGGCTGTTGATATGAAGACACGTGGATAAGGGAAGGCTGTTGATAAGGAAGGCTGTTGATATGAAGACACGTGGATAAGGGAAGGCTGTTGATAAGGGAAGGCTGTTGATGTGAAGACACGTGGATAAGGGAAGGCTGTTGATAAGGGAAGGCTGTTGATATGAAGACACGTGGATAAGGGAAGGCTGTTGATATGGGAAGGCTGTTGATATGAAGACACGTGGATATGGGAAGGCTGTTGATATGAAGACACGTGGATATGGGAAGGCTGTTGATGTGAAGACATGTGGATAAGGGAAGGCTGTTGATATGAAGACACATGGATAAGGGAAGGCTGTTGATAAGGGAAGGCTGTTGATATGAAGAAACGTGGATAAGGGAAGGCTGTTGATATGAAGACACGTGGATAAGGGAAGGCTGTTGATAAGGGAAGGCTGTTGATATGAAGAAACGTGGATAAGGGAAGGCTGTTGATATGAAGACACGTGGATAAGGGAAGGCTGTTGATAAGGGAAGACTGTTGATATGAAGACACGTGGATAAGGGAAGCCTGTTGACAAGGGAAGGCTGTTGATATGAAGACACATGGATATGGGAAGGCTGTTGATATGAAGACACGTGGATAAGGGAAGGCTGTTGATATGAAGACACGTGGATAAGGGAAGGCTGTTGATAAGGGAAGGCTGTTGATATGAAGACACGTGGATAAGGGAAGCCTGTTGACAAGGGAAGGCTGTTGATATGAAGACACGTGGATAAGGGAAGGCTGTTGATATGAAGACACGTGGATAAGGGAAGGCTGTTGATAAGGGAAGGCTGTTGATATCAAGAAACGTGGATAAGGGAAGGCTGTTGATATGAAGACACGTGGATAAGGGAAGGCTGTTGATAAGGGAAGGCTGTTGATATGAAGACACGTGGATAAGGGAAGGCTGTTGATATGAAAACATGTGGATATGGGAAAGCTGTTGATAAGGGAAGGCTGTTGATATGAAGACACGTGGATAAGGGAAGGCTGTTGATATGAAGACACGTGGATATGGGAAGGCTGTTGATAAGGGAAGGCTGTTGATATGAAGACACGTGGATAAGGGAAGGCTGTTGATATGGGAAGGCTGTTGATATGAAGACACGTGGATATGGGAAGGCTGTTGATATGAAGACACGTGGATATAGGAAGGCTGTTGATGTGAAGACATGTGGATATGGGAAGGCTGTTGATATGAAGACACGTGGATAAGGGAAGGCTGTTGATAAGGGAAGGCTGTTGATATGAAGACACGTGGATATGGGAAGGCTGTTGATAAAGGAAGGCTGTTGATATGAAGACACGTGGATAAGGGAAGGCTGTTGATATGAAGACACGTGGATATGGGAAGGCTGTTGATAAGGGAAGGCTGTTGATATGAAGACATGTGGATATGGGAAGGCTGTTGATATGAACACACGTGGATAAGGGAAGGCTGTTGATATGAAGACACGTGGATAAGGGAAGGCTGTTGATAAGGGAAGGCTGTTGATATGAAGACACGTGGATAAGGGAAGGCTGTTGATAAGGGAAGGCTGTTGATGTGAAGACACGTGGATAAGGGAAGGCTGTTGATATGAAGACACGTGGATAAGGGAAGGCTGTTGATAAGGGAAGGCTGTTGATATGAAGACACGTGGATAAGGGAAGCCTGTTGACAAGGGAAGGCTGTTGATATGAAGACACGTGGATAAGGGAAGGCTGTTGATATGGGAAGGATGTTGATATGAAGACACGTGGATATGGGAAGGCTGTTGATATGAAGACACGTGGATATGGGAAGGCTGTTGATGTGAAGACATGTGGATAAGGGAAGGCTGTTGATATGAAGACACGTGGATAAGGGAAGGCTGTTGATATGAAGTCACGTGGATAAGGGAAGGCTGTTGATATGGGAAGGCTGTTGATATGAAGACACGTGGATAAGGGAAGGCTGTTGATGTGAAGACATGTGGATATGGGAAGGCTGTTGATAAGGGAAGGCTGTTGATATGAAGACATGTGGATAAGGGAAGGCTGTTGATAAGGGAAGGATGTTGATATGAAGACACGTGGATAAGGGAAGGCTGTTGATAAGGGAAGGCTGTTGATATGAAGACACGTGGATATGGGAAGGCTGTTGATATGGAAAGGCTGTTGATATGGGAAGGCTGTTGACATGGGAAGGCTGTTGATATGAAGACACGTGGATAAGGGAAGGCTGTTGATATGGGAAGGCTGTTGATATGAAGACACGTGGATAAGGGAAGGCTGTTGATATGAAGACACGTGGATATGGGAAGGCTGTTGATAAGGGAAGGCTGTTGATATGAAGACATGTGGATATGGGAAGGCTGTTGATATGAAGACACGTGGATAAGGGAAGGCTGTTGATATGAAGACACGTGGATAAGGGAAGGCTGTTGATATGAAGACACGTGGATATGGGAAGGCTGTTGATAAGGGAAGGCTGTTGATATGAAGACATGTGGATATGGGAAGGCTGTTGATATGAAGACACGTGGATAAGGGAAGGCTGTTGATATGAAGACACGTGGATAAGGGAAGGCTGTTGATATGAAGACACGTGGATATGGGAAGGCTGTTGATAAGGGAAGGCTGTTTATATGAAGACACGTGGATATGGAAAGGCTGTTGATAAGGGAAGGCTATTGATTTGAAGACACGTGGATATGGGAAGGCTGTTGATAAGGGAAGGCTGTTGATATGAAGACATGTGGATAAGGGAAGGCTGTTGATATGAAGACACGTGGATATGGGAAGGCTGTTGATATGAAGACACGTGGATAAGGGAAGGCTGTTGATATGAAGACACGTGGATAAGGGAAGGCTGTTGATAAGGGAAGGCTGTTGATATGAAGACACGTGGATAAGGGAAGCCTGTTGACAAGGGAAGGCTGTTGATATGAGGACACGTGGATAAGGGAAGGCTGTTGATATGGGAAGGCTGTTGATATGAAGACACGTGGATATGGGAAGGCTGTTGATATGAAGACACGTGGATATGGGAAGGCTGTTCATATGAAGACACGTGGATAAGGGAAGGCTGTTGATATGGGAAGGCTGTTGATATGAAGACACGTGGATAAGGGAAGGCTGTTGATATGAAGACACGTGGATAAGGGAAGGCTGTTGATATGAAGACACGTGGATATGGGAAGGCTGTTGATAAGGGAAGGCTGTTGATATGAAGACACGTGGATATGGAAAGGCTGTTGATAAGGGAAGGCTATTGATTTGAAGACACGTGGATATGGGAAGGCTGTTGATAAGGGAAGGCTGTTGATATGAAGACATGTGGATAAGGGAAGGCTGTTGATATGAAGACACGTGGATATGGGAAGGCTGTTGATATGAAGACACGTGGATAAGGGAAGGCTGTTGATATGAAGACACGTGGATAAGGGAAGGCTGTTGATAAGGGAAGGCTGTTGATATGAAGACACGTGGATAAGGGAAGCCTGTTGACAAGGGAAGGCTGTTGATATGAGGACACGTGGATAAGGGAAGGCTGTTGATATGGGAAGGCTGTTGATATGAAGACACGTGGATATGGGAAGGCTGTTGATATGAAGACACGTGGATATGGGAAGGCTGTTCATATGAAGACACGTGGATAAGGGAAGGCTGTTGATATGGGAAGGCTGTTGATATGAAGACACGTGGATATGGGAAAGCTGTTGATAAGGGAAGGCTGTTGATATGAAGACACGTGGATAAGGGAAGGCTGTTGATATGAAGACACGTGGATATGGGAAGGCTGTTGATAAGGGAAGGCTGTTGATATGAAGACATGTGGATAAGGGAAGGCTGTTGATATGAAGACACGTGGATATGGGAAGGCTGTTGATATGAAGACACGTGGATAAGGGAAGGCTGTTGATATGAAGACACGTGGATAAGGGAAGGCTGTTGATATGAAGACACGTGGATATGGGAAGGCTGTTGATAAGGGAAGGCTGTTGATATGAAGACACGTGGATATGGAAAGGCTGTTGATAAGGGAAGGCTATTGATTTGAAGACACGTGGATATGGGAAGGCTGTTGATAAGGGAAGGCTGTTGATATGAAGACATGTGGATAAGGGAAGGCTGTTGATATGAAGACACGTGGATATGGGAAGGCTGTTGATATGAAGACACGTGGATAAGGGAAGGCTGTTGATATGAAGACACGTGGATAAGGGAAGGCTGTTGACAAGGGAAGGCTGTTGATATGAAGACACGTGGATAAGGGAAGGCTGTTGATATGGGAAGGCTGTTGATATGAAGACACGTGGATATAGGAAGGCTGTTGATATGAAGACACGTGGATAAGGGAAGGCTGTTGATATGAAGACACGTGGATATGGGAAGGCTGCTGATAAGGGAAGGCTGTTGATATGAAGACATGTGGATAAGGGAAGGCTGTTGATATGAAGACACATGGATATGGGAAGGCTGTTGATATGAAGACACGTGGATAAGGGAAGGCTGTTGATAAGGGAAGGCTGTTGATATGAAGACACGTGGATATGGGAAGGCTGTTGATAAAGGAAGGCTGTTGATATGAAGACACGTGGATAAGGGAAGGCTGTTGATATGAAGACACGTGGATATGGGAAGGCTGTTGATAAGGGAAGGCTGTTGATTTGAAGACACGTGGATATGGGAAGGCTGTTGATAATGGAAGGCTGTTGATATGAAGACATGTGGATAAGGGAAGGCTGTTGATATGAAGACACATGGATATGGGAAGGCTGTTGATATGAAGACACGTGGATAAGGGAAGGCTGTTGATATGAAGACACGTGGATAAGGGAAGGCTGTTGATAAGGGAAGGCTGTTGATATGAAGACACGTGGATAAGGGAAGGCTGTTGATAAGGGAAGGCTGTTGATGTGAAGACACGTGGATAAGGGAAGGCTGTTGATAAGGGAAGGCTGTTGATATGAAGACACGTGGATAAGGGAAGGCTGTTGATATGGGAAGGCTGTTGATATGAAGACACGTGGATATGGGAAGGCTGTTGATATGAAGACACGTGGATATGGGAAGGCTGTTGATGTGAAGACATGTGGATAAGGGAAGGCTGTTGATATGAAGACACATGGATAAGGGAAGGCTGTTGATAAGGGAAGGCTGTTGATATGAAGAAACGTGGATAAGGGAAGGCTGTTGATATGAAGACACGTGGATAAGGGAAGGCTGTTGATAAGGGAAGGCTGTTGATATGAAGAAACGTGGATAAGGGAAGGCTGTTGATATGAAGACACGTGGATAAGGGAAGGCTGTTGATAAGGGAAGGCTGTTGATATGAAGACACGTGGATAAGGGAAGCCTGTTGACAAGGGAAGGCTGTTGATATGAAGACACATGGATATGGGAAGGCTGTTGATATGAAGACACGTGGATAAGGGAAGGCTGTTGATATGAAGACACGTGGATAAGGGAAGGCTGTTGATAAGGGAAGGCTGTTGATATGAAGACACGTGGATAAGGGAAGCCTGTTGACAAGGGAAGGCTGTTGATATGAAGACACGTGGATAAGGGAAGGCTGTTGATATGAAGACACGTGGATAAGGGAAGGCTGTTGATAAGGGAAGGCTGTTGATATCAAGAAACGTGGATAAGGGAAGGCTGTTGATATGAAGACACGTGGATAAGGGAAGGCTGTTGATAAGGGAAGGCTGTTGATATGAAGACACGTGGATAAGGGAAGCCTGTTGACAAGGGAAGGCTGTTGATATGAAGACACGTGGATAAGGGAAGGCTGTTGATATGGGAAGGCTGTTGATATGAAGACACGTGGATATGGGAAGGCTGTTGATATGAAGACACGTGGATATGGGAAGGCTGTTTATATGAAGTCACGTGGATAAGGGAAGGCTGTTGATATGGGAAGGCTGTTGATATGAAGACACGTGGATAAGGGAAGGCTGTTGATGTGAAGGCATGTGGATATGGGAAGGCTGTTGATAAGGGAAGGCTGTTGATATGAAGACATGTGGATAAGGGAAGGCTGTTGATAAGGGAAGGATGTTGATATGAAGACACGTGGATAAGGGAAGGCTGTTGATAAGGGAAGGCTGTTGATATGAAGACACGTGGATAAGGGAAGGCTGTTGATATGAAGACACGTGGATATGGGAAGGCTGTTGATATGGAAAGGCTGTTGATATGGGAAGGCTGTTGATATGGGAAGGCTGTTGATATGAAGACACGTGGATAAGGGAAGGCTGTTGATATGGGAAGGCTGTTGATATGAAGACACGTGGATAAGGGAAGGCTGTTGATATGAAGACAGGTGCATAAGGGAAGGCTGTTGATATGAAGACACGTGGATAAGGGAAGGCTGTTGATATGAAGACACGTGGATAAGGGAAGGCTGTTGATAAGGGAAGGCTGTTGATGTGAAGACACATGGATAAGGGAAGGCTGTTGATATGAAGACACGTGGATATGGGAAGGTGCTTGAGCCACTTTTAAAAGACCTTACACAATTAGACAAGGAAGGACTTGTTATTCTTGCGCTGGGAAAGATCCTTAAAGGGCACTGTTTTAGCGTGGCAGCAGACCATCTTGGTATCCACTCCCATGGTGGATTTGTGGAACGTTTTAGCGCATCACATATTTCCAGGTTTTGTTTGGGGGGAGATTTTTGAGCTCTGGTTAAAGGAAGTTAGAGCTATTTCCAGGTTTTGTTTGGGGGAGATTTCTGAGCTCCGGGAAAAGGAAGATAGAACTGGAGAATTCCAACCCGGAACAAAAACAGCAACATTCTGAACATGTTCAAATAGCATCGGAAACTACCCCTTCAACACATTGATATGGTATGGAAACTTCCTCTTTAACACATTGTTATAGTATGAAAACTTCCCCTTTAACACATTGATATGGTCTGAAAACTTCCCCTTTAACACATTGTTATGGTATGAAAACTACCCCTTTAACACATTGTTATAGTATGAAAACTTCCCCTTTAACACATTGTTATGGTATGAAAACTTCCCCTTTAACACATTGTTATGGTATGAAAACTTCCCCTTTAACACATTGATATGGTGTGAAAACCTCCCCTTTAACACATTGATATGTG